>NC_028453.1:9130124-9208493 GCF_000263155.2 Setaria italica
AAAAGGCCCCCCCCTTTTATCCCGGTTGGTGACGGCACCCGGGACAAAAGGCCCTTTTGTCCCGGGTGCCATTACGAACCGGGATAAAAGGGGGGGGGGGTTAAAAGGCACTGTACTCCCTTCTACCCCCCGCCAGTTACACACTTAGCCAAATTTTCGCCAAGTCCCGCGCGTTCTCCGCCGTCGCCGCCCGTCCGCCTCCCTCGCCGGCCGCCGCCGTCGTCGTCCCCCATTGCGCCGTCGACATCCCCCATTGCGCCGTCGTCGTCCCCCGGCCGGCCCTCCTCGATCCCCTCCTCGTCCGACGACGCGCCCGGTCCCCGGCCACCTCGTCGTCTCCGGCCACCGGCTCCATCCTCGTCGCCGGCTCCATCCTCGTCGCCCCTCGTCGCCGTCTCGTCGCCGTCCCGCCTACGCCGCCGTCGTCGTCGTCGCCTCGGCCGCCGTCGTCCTCGTCGCCTCGGTAGCTGCCGTCCTCGCCTCCCCGGCCGCCGCCGTCCCGCCGCCCGGCCGCCGCCGTCCCGCCGTCCCGCCGCCCCGGCCGCCGCCGTCCCGCCGCCCCGCGCGCGAGAGGTCCGCTGCCGCGCCGGCCGGCAGCGCCGGGAGGGTTTTTTTTTAAGTTAGAAAATTAAGTTATATTTTTACGATAGATTTCTAATTTTGAGTGTTAAGCTAGAAAATTAAGTTATATTTGTACCGTAGATTTTTTAGTTAGTTTGTTAAGTTAGATTTTTAAGTTAGAAAATGAAGTTAGAAATTCGTAGGATGCACCGCCGTCCCCTCCGCCGTCCCGCCGCCGTGATCGCCGCCGTCCCGCCGCCCGTCACAACCTAGTAGGCACCGCCCGTGGTTCCGGTGAACCGTCCCCGCCTCCACCGTACCGCCGCCCTGACCGCCGCCATCACAACCTAGTAGGCACCGCCCGTGGTTCCGGTGAACCATCCCCGCCTCCGCCGTACCGCCGCCCTGACCGCCGCCGTCCCGCCTCCGCCACCCTGATCGCCGCTGTCACAACCTAGGCACCGCACGTGGATATTGTTAGAAATTCGTAGAAATTCGTCAAAATTCGTAGAAATTTGTAGAAATTCGTAGAAATTCGTAGAAATTCGTCAAAATTTGTAGAAATTCGTAGAAATTCGTAGAAATTCATAGAAATTCGTAGAAATTCGTCAAAATTCGTAGAAATTTGTATAAATATTCCGGACTTTGTACGATTCATGTTATTTTATGATTTCATTATATACATGTATGATTCCGGACTTTGTAGGACTTTGTACAAATTTGTAGTAAGACGATTTCTATGACTGTCATGTATGATTCCATGTATGTTTCCATCAATAGTTGAAATGGCAGACGATGAGACCGCAAGGTATATCATGGAGCAGATAATCGCTGGTGATGGTAGTGGCGACAACGTTCCACTATCATACACGGATGAAGAGGGCACCCAGGCGGACATGTTCCTCAACATGTCCGTCGATGGGAATGAAGAGCAACAGCCGCAGCAACAACTTGCCGTGGCGGAAGGTTCCGGCGAGGTATATACAACCATTCTTGTATTGTTTCACGCCACCGTTACTACTACGTACTAATTAACGAATCTTGAACTGTTAGCCCTCCAGATCGACACAAGGGCAGAAGACCCAAGGTCGTACAAAGGTGATGGAAGGGAGGCTTGTCATCACGAAAGTTACAAAAGAGGGCAGGCCGGTTGCTCCCGAGAAAGTAGCAAAGAAGTACGTGAGTCAAATCGGGGCAATCGTCCGGGACAACGTGCCTATCAGCATCAGAGAATGGAAGGGCAGAAGCACTAATCCGTACGCCCTTCCAGAGACAGAAAAGAATATGCTGTGGGAAGACGTGAAGAGACATTTCACATTCTCCGAAGGATAAGTGAGAAGGATGTCAAAGCGTGGACGCTTAAGAAGATGGCTACTCAATTCCAGACATTCAAGAAGATGCTGGATACCCACTACATCAAGAAGGGCAAAACTCTAGACTTCAACGCGTGGCCAAAGTTGAGGGACCACTGGGATGCATTTGTTGAATATAAGAGGAGTGAAGAAGGTGTGAAAAAGATCACGACCAACACAGCAAATGCTAGTCAGAAGGGCTACCACCATCATTTGGGGCGAGGTGGGTATGGCTCAGCAATTCCCAAGTGGAGGAAGATGGAACAAGATCTGATCGAACGGGGAATCGTACCTGCAACTATTGAATGGCCCGAACGATCAAAAAATTGGTACTACGCTCATGGAGGCTCCCTAAGCCAAGAGGATGGGACGTTGATTTTTAATGACACAATACGTGAGAAGGCCGAACATCTCATGAAGAACATTGAAGATTCTAAGGCTGGGAGGTTGAAGGTGGACCGAGAAAATGATGAGCTCACATTGGCCCTCGGTAATCCAGAGCACCCAGGACGTTGCCGAGGGTTCGGGGTGGTTCCGTGGAAGTTCGCTTTCCGAGGCAACAGCGCCTCTTACAGAAGCCGGAAGCGAAGAAAGGAACAGATCAAGGAGAGCTGGCGGCAGATGCTAGAATAAAGAATGATGGATGAAATCAATCGGCGGGTGGCCCACGCAGTTGCGGAGTTGGCCCAATCTGGAGCAATGCCGAATCCTAACACCGCCAGCCCTTCTCAACGCCTCTTGAGCAGTTGTGCTTCTACAGGGGTCCCCAATGCGCAGACGCCCAGGTTACCCATGGAGGAGCAACGGTTCCCCGTGGATGCCATCACGCAACGGACCTCATGTGAGCTGCATGCACCGGTCGGCAACCTCACTATTAAGGTATACTTATACATAATATTTATGCAATCTTGTCAATTGATCCAGGCCTCGAGATCGGAGTTCAACTTGTTTACTTCTGCTATATGTACAGGTAGTGTACGGGAGTGCGTTAGCAACCCTGGCAGGGCAGAGCAGTCATGGCATGGACATTCCAACAGGCTACGCCAGCGTCTGTGTAGAGCAAATAGTTGATCCCCAGTATGAAGGTCTAGAGCTCGACTTCCCGGGAGGCGACGGGGAAAAGATATTGGCAGATGTGCTTCATGGGATCATTCTATGGAAGAAACGCTACATCATTATTCCCGGCACGGAGCCATCTCCTCAGACCTCAAGACCGCTCCCCGTAGATCCCCAGCAGCGACCTTCTCCTCATACCTCGAGACCGGCATCTCCTGCTCCAGGACCGTCCCTTCCATCTATATTAAGGTCTCCGTCTCCACCACATCCTGGTGCTGGGAGCGACGACGACAATAACAACACCCCTCCCCGATCACCGTCGCCGGCACCAAGAGCGGCCCCCTTGAAGGAACCTGCAGCACCACTAAAGAAGTCACGAGCACCGCCTCCCAAGCAAAGACAGAGAAAGAAGAAAACAAAGGAGCCTGAAGTGACTCGTAAGGAACGCTTTGAGGCAATGTCTCATGTAGAACAGTGGGCAGAAATTCAACGAGAGGCCAGTGAGTGGTTCAAGAAACAAGCCGAAGAAAAAAAGGCAAGGGAGATGGAGCCACCGCCAGTAAGTCGGCGAGATTTAAACTTTTTTATCAGGATGGAAGAAGGAGCCAAGAAAAGGATACCACTCTTGTCAAACTATGAACGGGCTCTAGTAAAGGCTGATGAAAAGGATAAAAGGAAAGGAAAGTCATCTTCCAGCGGTCCAGTCCCCGACCTCAGCCATTTATCAAAAAAAGATGCTCAACGGGTAAAAGCAATGCCCTTGGATCAACAAGCAAATGTATTGAAGTTCATGGAAGAAACAGGTCTGGGACTTGATGAATGCATAGGGCAAGTTGAGACGCCAACTGCACCGCCCCCTGAGCCGAAGTGGCCTTATGAGCTAGGCAAACCTCTAGTAAATCCTTCATTGGTACAGAAGCTATCAACAAAGATGTACGAATTCCATCAATGGTACATGATGGCATCCGCCGACTCGAGGGAGATGATCGGCATGAAGGTAAAACCGATAGATTTTCACGGTGAAGGGGAGAAAGTGCTGTGGCTAGACTTCAAGGATATATACGAAGTGTACCATCATGATGCCCTGGACGTCTCTCTGATCAGCGCTTGGATTCTGTAAGTGTCCGTTTATCTCTACATGTAAATTTTGGCGTGCGTCACCGTACTAACTTCATCTTCCATTTCATGTAGGATGCTAATTCAGACATGCCGCCGAGATGTGTACCTACATATAGGCTTCATGGATCCATCTGTAGTTAACCAACAACAGATACAATTAGCGCCGGAAAAACCTTTGTGGAAATATACAATTTCCTACACAAACAAACATTCAAGGATTTCATACTACTTTGATACAACTTCAAGTAAGTGTGTGTATACCGTCTACTTTCGATGTCTTTTTCCTTATCTCTACATGTTAGTTAGCTCTAATATGCATGAACATTTTACGCACGCAGCTTCCACTGGATCCTTATTATAATTGAGCCTGAAAGAAGCCACGTCAGTGTCTTTGATTCATTAAGGAAAGATCCGGTGGACTACCAAGAATTGCAAGACATGCTAGGCTTGTAATAATTCTGGACCTTTATCTGTATGCAAAAATTTATTTCCTAAATTTTATCCCTGTTACACTATATCATTCATTATTCTAATCCGCAGCGCATGGAAACAATTCATAAGGACACACAAAGGTCCATTCAAAGAAAAACTTACATGGAACACAGACTTCCCGGTACGTATGCAGTCTGCACATTTATTACATTGTATAACACGAATATTTCATAACTTATTTTTTTCCGCACTGAAGTGCTTAAGACAGGAACCCAGGAATAATCTATGTGGCTACTACATCTGTGAGCACATGCACAGTTTTATGGTACCCAAGGGACCGAAGATGACGCCGCACAACTTTAAAGTACGTAAAATAAAACTATTAATAGTTAATTATTTTCTAGCTCCTTATATGTATTTGTTCATGTAACATTCACAAATTTCCAAATTATAGATGTTAAATATTCAACAAGGACTCTTGAAGGAAGAAAGAGTAGCGGCAACATGTGAAGGTCTCATTGGATTCATAATGGACGAGGTGGTAAATCCAAAAGGAGAATTTTATTACGATGGACGACAATTAGACACTCCGATCAGCAACACCACGACAGGAAGATTGTAGGAAGATACTTTGATTTATTTGTATATATAATACGCGCTAATTATGATCGATTTGTACTAAGCTAGTTGAATTGTGTATATGAATTGTGTATAAGGATGGTGTATATATATAGTAATTGTATAATTACAAATCCCATTCGTTTAAATACTAGTTGATTTCGTTCTAAAAAAATCTCAACTACAAGGTTAACAAATTAAAAGGGCCGCGGTACTACGTATACGTGATGCATGCATGAAAAATTCAGGCGTCACGGCAGTGCCATGCAAGTGCCATTTAGTCCCGGTTGGAATCGAGCCGGGACTAAAGGGGACCCCTTTAGTCCTGGTTGGGGAAATCCAATCGGGACTAAAGGGGTCCCCTTTAGGACTAAAGGGGGACCTTTACTCCCGGTTAAAAGACCCGGGACTAAAGACCCCCCCCCCTTTTGTCCCGGTTGGTTTATCCCGGATGGATTTTTGAGAGATATGCACCCTACCAACCGGGACTAAAGGCCAATTCTCTACCAGTGGATGCATCTGACAATAGCATCGGCGTATCTGGCAATGGCAACGACGCTTCTAACAATGGTAACGATGATAATGAAGACGACCCTACTCTAGAATGAAATGGTGAAAGGTGCAGCATGCCTCTTTTGTTTTGTGAAGACTTGCTTTTTTGTGTAGTATCATGTGGTAGAGAGTGAAAATGCCTCTCCTTTTGCTAGCAGTAGGACTTCCTGCTTTTGTGTAGTTGACATCCTATGTAGTCGACTCATGAACTACTGATCTTGACTTGCTCCTTAGTTACAAGTGTTGGAGCTGGGCATGCTGGACATGCATGCTGCTATGCCTAAGTGCTAGCCAGACATGATCGACACTTTGGATGATTGTATCTGTTAGTGCTAGTTGAATTAATCTGGATGGCTCATGTGACATGTTTAACGTGTACTGTGTCTTATCCTAGACATTTGAGTTAAATTGATGTTGTATGAATGTTGTGGGGACATTTGAATTAAACTGATGATGGTAGTATATACTAAATGCAATAGCACTGGTAGAGAACTCACCTTCCATGTCCCCTTTATCCCGGTTTAAAGTTGGCCCATGACTAAAGGTGGCGCGCCATGGTAGGCTGAATTGGGGGTGGGGGAGCTTTAGTCCCGATTGTAAATACCAACTGGGACTATAACCCCCCCTTTAATCCCGGTTGTAACGGTCGGATTTTTCCCACCAGCAGCACCCCCTTTTGTCCAGGTTGGAAGCTCCAACCGGGACAAAAGCCTCACCCTTTTGTCCTGGTTGGAGTTACCAACCAGGATAAAAGGTTTACTTCCAGTTGGAATTACCAACCGGGACAAAGGGGGACCCTTTTTGTCCCGGTTGGTGTTTCCAACTGGGAGTAAACTCCCAATCGGGACAAAAAGGATTTGTTTTTGTTCTGGTTCGAATTTCCAACCGGGACAAAAACTCCTCCCCTATAAAATCGTAAGACAGAGGTCTCTTCTTCCTCCTTCAGCCCGAGCCACTCCACTCCACAAGACAGAGAGCTTCATCCTCCTCTCCATGGCGCCGAAGCAAGCCTAGGGGAGGTGCTGCCCAAATTTTTTTTCCTCATTTCCGTGGGGATTTCACTTATCCAAAGTGTTGTGAAGGTTAGCTACTCCATCCTCCTTTTATTTATTGTTGTTATACTTTGTTTTATACTTTAGAGAGGGAGAAAAATGAGTTGGTTAGAATGAGTGAAAATGGAGAGATGTGTGTATGCAAGCAGTGCTAAGGTTTGAATTTTGGTACATAGAGATGGCTTCTGCTGTTGGAGATAGTGGCGATGGTGGGGGTGATTGTTGTTCCTCTCATGGCAAGGGGAAAACCATAGTTAGCCCTCATGATAAGCTGAAAAAATGAGCAACTAGGAGAAAGCAATGCTTCATTATTTGCAAAGATGTCATGAAGATGCTGTACGGCGGGTTAGGAACCTCCTTTTGATGGTCATGATGCTCCACCGCCAGTCCCGGGTGTTTCAATCCACTTAGTACTACCGCTGCAGGAGGCACAAATAAACCATAGGATGAGGTTGGGTCAGCGAAACTTCATCTTCACCGCCCAAGGATGCTTAAAGTCCTCCTAGATAGTACTAAGTGGATGGTTTGTCATAGTGTATCATGTTATTTGGATTGGAAATTTAAATATGTATATTTCTATCTATATCTAAACTACTAGAAAACTCCCCATGTAGCTACGCTATAGTAGTAATGCACGATAAAAATGTCTCTACATTGTAAAGCGTATCAAACAATTGTCTATAGTCAGGTAAAGATGCTTTCTGACCTGATTAGAAAAATGTATCGAATTGATACAAAGTTTGACATGCTTTCAATCGTGAATAGCATGTAGATAAGTCATAAAGCGTATCAAATAACTATCAATTGGCATATAAATATGGGGTCCGGTGGAGATCAATTGATAGAACATAAGGTTTGGTTTAAGTACTGATGGATTCGATCCATTCAGGGAGTTGAGTAGTGGTCATAGTACTTGGCCTGTGACCCTATGTATGTTCAACCTTCCTCCTTGGCTGTGCATGAAGTGGAAGTTCATTATGATGCCGATGCTTATCCAAGGCTCAAAATAACCCGACAACGACATTGACGTGTACCTAAGACAGTTGGTTGATGAACTTTTACTGCTCTAGAAGGAAGAAGGTGTATGTGTGTGGGATGAGGATAAACAAGAGAGCTTTAACCTATGAGCATTGTTGTTCGTAACCATCAATGATTGGCCTGCACTGAGTAACCTTTCGGGACAGACAAACAAGGGATATCGGGCTTGCACCCACTGTTTAGACGACACAGACAGCCTGTATTCGAAGCATTGTAAGAAGGTCATCTATATGGGCCATCGTTGATTTCTCCCTGCTAACCACCTGCTGAGAAAGGGAGGGATGCATTTCAAAGGGGCGTTAGACCATCATAAAAAACCTGCACACCGTAATGGAAAGCGTGTCTTTGAGATGATGAAGGATGTAAGGGTGGTCTTTGGAAAGGGTCTTGGTAGCGAACCTGTTCCGAATGATGGTAACGAACGTGCACCCATGTGGAAGAAGAAGTCAATATTTTGGGAGCTACCTTATTGGGAAAAAATCCTAGAGGTCTGCAACGCAATAGACGTGATGCACCTGATGAAGAATATTTGCGTGAACATGCTAGGCTTCATGGGTGTTTATGAGAGCTTAAAAGATACATTGGAAGCACAACGGGACCTGAAATGTATGGGGCAACGAGATGATGTACATTCAGAAAAGAGAGATAACGGACAACACTACTTACGTCTTGCCAGTTACACTGTTAGCAAGGAACAGAAGGATAGCATGTTTGAATGCTTGAATAGTATCAAGGTCCGGTCTGGATACTCCTCAAATATAAAGGGAATAATAAATATGAAAGAAAAGAAGTTCATAAATCTTAAGACCCATGACTGCCACATGTTGATGACCCAGTTGCTTCCAGTTACACTAAGGGGTATTATACCAGAGAATGTCCGATTGCCGCTCGTAAAGCTATGCGCGTTTGTCAATGCAATTTTGCAGAAGGCAATCGATCCAACCAAGCTAGTAAAGCTAGCTAACGATGTGGTGCAATGTCTTGTCATCTTTGAGTTGGTATTTCCACCATCTTTCTTCAATATTATGACGCACCTCCTGGTTGACCTAGTAAAAGAGATTACTATTCTCGGTCTAGTATTTCTGCATAATATGTGACCTTTCGAGAGGTTCATGTTAGTCCTAAAAAATTATGTTCTTAATGGTGCTCGTCTAGAAGGAAGCATCGCCAAGGGATATCGAACAGAAGATGTCATTGAGTTTTGTATTGATTTTATTGACTTAATTAACTCAATTGGGGTTCCAACTTCACGCCATGAGGGAAGGCTGTGGGGAATGGGCACCCTTGGAAGGAAAACAAGTTTGAGCAATGATACTGATTTGTTCGATAAGGCACACTTCACTAATCTGCAACAATCATCCTTTGTGCCTCTGTATATCGAGCAACATACGTAGATGCTAGTTTTCGAACACCCGATGAAATCCGATGCTTGGATTATACGTCATCACATGGATACTTTTCCCTCTTGGTTGCGTCAACACCATATGGGTAACTTTGAGATTCACCCACAGCTCGCTTGGTTAGCCAGGGGACTTTCTAGCACAATCGTGAAATTCCAAGGCTACAAGATAAATGGTTATACATTTTACTCAAGAGCCTAAGACCAGAAAAGCACAAACTAGAATAGTGGTGTCCGCATAGATGCCATATATAGCAACAGGAGTAAAGACTCGTATTATGGTTTCATAGAGGAGATATGAGAACTCGAATACGGACCGCTGAACATCCCTCTGTTTTGTTGCCAATGGGTGAAGCTAATTGGCGTAACCAAAGATCAGTATGGAATGACAATAGTGGACCTAACTAAGACTGGATACAATGATGAATCATTCATACTTGCCAATGATGTACATCAGGTTTTCTATGTGAAGGACATGTCTAGCAAACCAAAGAAAACTTCAGAAGAGCCATGGGAGCTAAAGCGCCACATAGTGCTTCTAGGTAAAAGAAAAATCGTGGAAGTGGAGGACAAAACGGACCAATCAGATGATTATGATCAGGTTAATGGCATGCCTCCATTCGCTGTTGAAGTTGACCCAAGCATCATGTTATCCAAAGAAGAGGCTCCATACTTACGTCGCGATCATGACCAATGAACTTTCGTGAAGAACAAGTTTCTAACGTTACATTGTAATGCACTAATTTTGCTTCACCTTTATGTAAAGTTACATTGTAAAGTTCTATAATTTCATGTACTACTTGATATAATTTTTAATTTAACATATTTATGATTTCATGTGTGTTCAAATTAGGTGAGGTGAAGAATTATTCGAAATATGTTTTTTAATATATTTTTGCATGTTCGAAATATATTAAGTTTTTATTTTTTCTTTAACAAAACCAGTTGAAAACATATATAAATTTGTGTGTTTAAATTAGTTGAGGTGAAGATTTATTTGATCAATATGAATGATGCTAACCACATACATCAATTGAATTTTTCGCACATTGAAATTATTTAATTGAATAATTTTTTGATGATAGTGATGCAGTAAAATAATTATTTTAGAAACTAAAAGAACTCATATAGAATTAATGACTCATTCAAACTTATTGTAAATATACTTGCTAATTTAATATATTTTGCATGTTTGAAATATGTAAAGTTCTTTTTTTCTTCCTTTCTAAAATCCAATGAAAACATATATAAAATCTATTTGCAAAAAGTAGGAGGGAGACGAAAAATAGAAAAAGGGCTTTTGTCCTGAATGCAAATTGCAACTAGGACAAAATGCCTCCCCTTTAGTCCCAGTTGCAATTTGCAACCGGGAAAAAGGGTTTCCTTTTGTCCCAGTTGCAAATTGCAACCGGGATTAAAGGACCCTCTTATCCCGGTTGTCAATTTGCAACCGGGATAGGGGGTTTAAAAGTAGCAGTCGTCTTCTCCCTTCTCCACCCTTCAACACTTAGAAAAATTTGCACCACTCTCCAAGATCCGCCTTGACTGTTCGCATCCGTCGCCACCGGTCTCCCATCACCGCCCGTCCGCCTCCGTCGCCGACCGCCGCGCTCCTTGTAGCCCGTCATCGCCCGCCGCCCCGGCCGCCGTCGCCCGCGCCCAGACCGCCGCCTCCTCCGTCACCTCTAGCCTGGCACCACCTCCTCCGTCACGCCCCCTCATCGCCACCGCCTCTGTCGCGCCCCCTCGTCGCCGCCTTCCTTCGCGCCACCTCCTCATTGCTGCCTCTTTGTTGCCACCTCCGTCCGCACCGCCCCATCGTTGCCGCCTCCGTCATCCGTGCCACCTCCGTCCCCGACCGCCGTCGCCCGCCGCCCCGCCGCGACCCCCGGCCGTGTCCACACGTACAAAGGGGCCCTTGATGATGCAAGCCCCCAACTTGCTGATGCAAGGTCCCTTCTTTATTTTTTAGTTAGAAAATTAGTATGATTAGTAGAAAATCAGTAGTAAATTACTATTGTTAGTTGAAAATCAGTAGGAAATTACTATGATTAGTAGAAAATCAGTATAGTTTAGTTCAGATGCTTCATATAATTTTGTATACATTTGTATAACTTTTAGAAATTACTATGTTTTATTATAAATGATTCGAAAATTAGTAGAATTTTGTAGAGATGCTTGAGACTTATTTAATATAAGTGCTTAGTATAATTTTGTATACATTTAGTATAATTTTTAGTACATTACTATAATTTAGTACAAATGCTTTGAAAATTGGTAGAAATTTGTAGAAATTTTGTAGAAATTCTTACAAATTAGTAGAAATTTGTAGAAATTTGGTAGAAATGCTTAGAAATTAGTAGAATTTTGGTAGAAATTAGTACAATTTTGGTAGAAATTTTTAGAATTTTTTAGAAACACTTCATGTAGGATTCATTGAATACATTTCATGTAAGTTTCATTCAAGACTTTCATGTAACTTTCTTGTAAGTTTTCATGTAAGTTTCATTAAAGACATTTCATGTAAGTTTCATTCAAGACATTCATGTAAATTTCTTGTAAGTTTTCATGTAAGTTTCATTTTGTGTATGGTTTCATGTGTATGTTTCAATTAGTTTATTTTTTTCATGGTTGTTTTATGATTTCATGTATATACATTAACGTACATGTAACTATGATTTCATGTGTGTTTAAAGTACTTGAGATGGTAGAAGACGAGATCGCCAGCTATCTAATGGAGTAGATTATTGCTGGTGGTAGTGGCTCCAACCTTCCTGTAACATACACCAATGAAAAGGGTTCCCAGGCAGACATGTTCCTCAACATGTCCAGCGATAGCAATGAAGAGCACGAACCCTAGCAAAACCTTACCATGATGGAAGGTTCCGGCAAGGTATATATCATTTCCATTTTTTTACCCCATCTATAATGTCTTATTCGTTATTACTATGTACTAATTAACCAATCTTGAACTGTTAGCCCTCTGGATCGATGAACCGTTAGAAGCCCCAAGGTCGTACAAAGGTGATGGATGGAAGGCTTATCATCACGGAAGTCATAGAAGAGGGCAAGTCGGTTGCTCCCGAAAATGTGGAAAAAAAGTACGTGAGTTTGATCGGGGCAATTGTAAGGGACAACATGCCCATCAACATCAGGGAATGGAGGGGAAAAAAGTACTAATTCATACGCGCTTCCGGATACAGAAAAGGAAATGATGTGGTTAGATGTTAAGAAACATTTCACATTTCCTGAAGGATGTAATGAAGATGATGTGAAATCGTGGATGCTGAAGAAGATGGCCACACAATTCCAGACATTCAAGAAGATGCTGGATGCCACCTTCATAAAAAAGGGCCAAACTCTGAATTGCAACGAGTGGCCAAAATTGAGGGACCACTGGGAGGCATTTGTTGAATACAAGACGAGTGAAGACAGTGCGAATAAGGTTTGCACCAATTTTGAAAATGGTGGCAAGAAGGAGTATCATCATCATCTAAGGCGAGGTGGTTACAACACTGCAATTCCCAGATGGCGCAAGATGGAACAAGACCTGATCGATCGGGGTATCGTACTAGCAACTCTTGAACGGTCCGATCGATCGAAAAAATTTGTATTATGTTCATGGAGGCAATGAGCTAAGAGGATGGGACACTGATCTTCAATGAGAAAATACGTCAGAAGGCTGAAAGGCTTATCAACAACATTGAAGATGCTAAGGCTGGGAGGTTGAAGGTGGATCGAAAGAATGATGAGCTCACATTGGCCCTCAAGAATCCTGAGCACCCAGGATGTTGCCAAGGGTACGGGGTCATTCCATGGAAGTTCGCTTTCCGAGGCAACATGGACTCGTACAGAAGCCACAAGCAAAGAAAGGAACAACAAGAGGAGAGCTGGCGGCACATGTTAGAATCCAAAGTGCATTCACAAGAAGTAAGAATGCAGGAGGAAATCAATCGTCGAGTGGCCCTGGCAGTTGCGGCATTGGCCCAATATGGAGCACTGCCGGATCCAAACATCGCCAGCCCTTCTCAACGCCTCGGGAGCAGGTGTGCTTCCATAGGGGTCCGCAATCCGCAGATGCCAAGATTACTTGTGGAAGAGCAACGGTTCCCTATGGATGTCATCACACAACACACCTCATGTGAGTTGCATAAACTAGTCAGGAACATCACCATTAAGGTATACTTATACATAATATTTACACAATCCTCTCAATCCATCCATGCCTTGGGAGTTTAATAACTTCTTTATTTCTGCTATATGTACAGGTGGCATACAAGAGTACCTTACCAATCCTACCAGGGCAGACAAGCCATGGCATGGAGATCCCACCTGGCTATGCCAGCGTCGGTGTGGCGGATCCACTTCGGATTTGCTTGGTTAAACATGATTAAGCCGCATGATAAGCGACACTCATGCCTAAACCAAGTAAACACGGAGTGCCGTCGGATTTCATCCGATTTAACCACTTGAACAGGACCGAATAGCAAACCCACACGAAGGTGAGCAGTTCTAGAGAATACAACAAGTCCACCGAATTAACCAATTAACCATTTAGTTTGGCCATAAAACAACATCAGAGTTTACAAGTTCAAAAAAAAGAAACAACAAAAGGTAAAACAACTAGCGGAAGCTAACTCGTCGGGGTCGGACATCCCTGGTGAGGCCAACCGGGACATCAGTGATCCCTCTCCTCGCCGTCCGAGGAGGGATCCCACTCAACCGTCCAACCCGGAGGGAGTTGGGGCGGCCAAGTGCCAGCAGAGGGAGGCTCAGAGGTAGCAACTTCACCTGAAAAAGAAGAGCCACAACAAGGCTGAGCTACTAAGCTCAACAAGACTTAACCGACAGGGAGTACGCTACTCCACCTCTTCTAGACATGCAAGGCTTTTTGGCTGAGGGGTTTGTTTGCCAAAAGCGCTAGGCGTATCCCTACTTTCAAGTTTTAGCTCAGGTTCTAAGTTCTTTATCCGGTCTAAGTTTGCAACCTATTCTAAGCAAACATAGAACCAACCAAAAGGTATATATATCTTCATCAAGACCATGTCATCATCAAATTCCTTTGTTACTCAGGGTGACATAGCGATCAAGCAGTCTCAAACTGTGAGAGGCATACGAATCGATTCGAGTTTCTTAACCATGCATGGCGAACCTAATCTCACGACATCCGCGCACCACAAGGGTCGCTTCCTGTGTCAGCCGTCCCCATCAATTTCCAGGCGCGTGTCAGGTCCGAACTTCCCTTGGCATGCAGTGCTCCACAGTCCCGGTCTCTACCGTACTGTGACCGCACTTGCACCCACATGATGCACCATGGGAACCTCGTTCCAGGGACAGCAGGGGTATAAGCCACGCCCTAGTTCAATCAGGTACTAGGCTTCCCCATCCCATACTAGGTATGAGATTAGTACTTTTTAACACTTGATCACGAACACCACCACTTTCGGGCCTTAGCAAGTTTCATAGACAGACGGGGCGATCGGCCGACCACCAAAGAGTTACCCAAATTCCTGCCCCGTCCATCGTCCTTATAGTTGTAATAGAAGGGAAACAACCAACTCCTACAACTCGCGAGTGACAGGAAATCACTCAGCTTTTACCGTTTCCTAATTAAGCAAAGCATCTACTCGGTCCAACAGCTAGTGATCAGATCAAGGGATCTAAGTTATGCATCTATGGTTTCAAACAACTCCTATACGTAAATGCACAAGCATGTTAAAGAAGGCATGCGCAAGTTTGGTAAAACATAGGGAATTCATGAATCCGGGGCTTGCCTTCGAGCAAGGAGGAGGGAAATTGCTCGTCTGCTTGGGCGGCTTCGGCTTCTGGGGGCAGGAGCTCGGCTACACCTTCGTCTTCTGGCGCCGGGTGCAGCTCGTAGAAGCCGTCGGCGAGACGCAGCTCTACACGAATGCAATGCAGTGGTTAGCATTTAGGCAGTTATTTCAACAGCAACACTTGCAAGTTTGAGCCCAGAAACTTGCGGCAAGTTACAGGAGGGTGGGGAGGTTCGATGGAGTTGATGGAGATCGAGATATAAGGGTCAGATGGGGAGGAACTTATGATCTGACCCTTAATCTAGAGGAATAGATGTGCTAGGGGTCCTCAGACGTAACGTTGAAAAGTCCCCAAGTTTTACTCATACACCCTCGGTTCAAGGAAAAAGATACAGTCGAGCCCTCGGGTGAGGCGGAAAAAAGGTCGGCGGAACAGACAGGGTCGGGCGAGACGGAACCGGGGTCGGGCGGATAGGAGGGGTTGGACGAGGCGAAACAAAGGGTCGGTAGCTTACCTTCATCTTACAGATGAGGCTTGGGGTCGGGAAAGAGCAGGCTTGGGCTTAGACTAAGGCTTGGGACAGCGGTGAGGATGTCCGGTGGTATTCCGGCGGCGGCAGTGCTTCTTGTGGATCACAAGCAAACTTTTGTGCAGCACGGGGAGCAGTGGCTGGTGGATTGGGGGAAAGGTGGTGTTTGAGCGGAGAGGAGAGTTCCTCAGACTTTGGTGGTGGCGATGTGAGCACAAACAGGGAGCAAGCGAGAGGGCAGCGATGGCAAAGGGGAACTCCGGCGGGGCTCCGACATTCCATTTTATAGCTGCGTGGAAGAGGGAAGGGGGAGCGGCGCGAAGGCTGGGGAAGAAGCGATGGAGTGCTCTGCCGGGGCGGTGATTGAGCGACGAGGGCGGTGGAGCAGGACTTCGGGGATGACACCGGTGGTCATTGGGCACCGATGTCAGGGCGGCGCAGGCGCGGGTTTGCCGGTGGTTGAGATTTGGCGGAGGTGGGCGTCGTCGTGCGGTGGATCTGATGGAAGTGACCAGGGAAACGGCGCTAGAAACGAGGGCGCACAGGTGAGAAGACAGGTGGCTGCGGTCGCGCGGGCGAGCGCGGAGCAACAGATTGTTGGGGTGGAGCTTCTGACAAGGCGGAAAAGGAGCTGTCGCTGCCGCGGTCTGGGTTGGCGGAGGAGGAATCGTCGCGTAGCGAGGACCGGGGCGGCACGACGGTGGAGAGGTGATGGAAAAGACGGGCGGCATCGGGCTCTGCAGCCAGGATCTGGTGATGTGATGATGGGCGCGGGTGGCGAGGTACTGCAGAAAGGGTAATAGAGGAGCTTCCGCCGCGATTGGGGAAAGGGGCGTGAGAATCCATCCGGTTGTGGCCGGCGACGAGGCGGAGCCGCGGGCATCGGAGGAGTTGAGCCACGCGGCTAGGGAACTTTAAAGCGGGCATGCAACTCGAGTGCGCTTGTCGCGGGAGATCTGGGAGAAAGATCTCGTTGGCCCACCGATCAGTCTCGGTGGTCCACGGCTCGAATTGAAGGCGACGTTGTGGGATGACTTAGAAAGATCCGACGGTGGGTTGGGGGTCGGCGGGGTCGGAACTGGGGAAAACATGGCGAGGGATCGGATCGAAGGGGGTCGGGAGATCTGGAGGTTGAGCACTTAGGTTTGGTAAACTGAGACAGGTGATAAGGGACTCGGATTAAGATTGATGCGAAGGATTTTTATCTGAGGCCGTTACAGCCTACCCACCTTAAGAAGAATCTCATCCCGAGATTCGGACGTAGAAGTAACCTGTGGGGGCGCGTAGCCCTTACCTCCTTAGCTGGAAAGAAAACCGGGGAAGTGCTTGTTCAAGTACTCTTCTGTTTCCCACGTTGCTTCATCCTCCGTGTGATTCCTCCAGAGGATCTTGTACATTTTGATCACTTGGCATCGGGTGTGCCTCTCTTTCTGGTCAAGGACCTTGGCCGGATACTCTGCATAGGTCAGGTCAGGCTCGATTTGAAGCTGCTCCTGTTCTAAGATCTCAGTTGGGGAGGGTTTTACCTGTGTACCATTATGAAAGTTGGGTCTAACCTCCATACCCCTAAAAAGTTCGTCGACACCTGTATGCCCAAGTGCATCTTGGTTTGTCCCTCCATGCCATTCCGTCCATATTTTGTGCTAACGGTCGTTAACTGCGCTGAGAATGGACTGAAATGCCCTTAGGCAAAGGAGGTCTGTTGAACTTAGTTGTTTGCTGCGGTGCCACTCAGAGGTCTGCTATTTTGGCGCCAAAGAGGCAGTGGTGTTGGCGCCAAAAGGCAGTGGTGTTGGCGCCAAACCCTCTGTGCTCCTCTATATATACATCTTGAGCCATATCTGTTGGATCTCATCCTCTCCTTTGCTCTCTCCTTCATTCTCACTCTCATCCACTCCTGGCGCACTCCATGTCTGAAGCTTCCAGCAGCTATGGGAGGAGGGTCAAGCGGGTCCTTTGCCCGAACTGTCATGTGCTTGCCAACCGATTCATCTCCACGACAACAAAGAACCCAAACCGTGCATTTCACAAGTGCCCCTATTTTGCAGTTTGTGTTCTCTGCTCATTCTTGGTTGCCCTTTTTTGTATGTTTTCCAAGTGGTAATGCTTCAGTTTCTTTGGCTTGCAGTTTGGTGGTTGTCAATACTACCAGTGGGAGGATGAAATGATGGACAGTGGCATGCAGTCACCTACAGCGCCAGATCTCCTAAATGCAGTTCCCCTGCAGGCAGTGGCACCACCTGATCCACTGTCCATGTACCAGCATGTTTCCAATGGTGCTGGAGTGGTAGGCAATGCAGTAGTGGAAAATAGGGGAGACAATAGGGTTATGCAACAGCTTAGGTGGCTAGAAAAGATGGTATATGTATGCATTTTTCTTGCTCTGTATGCTATTATGAAGAAGTAGGGTTATGCAGCAGCTTGTGTTTGTATGAATTGACAAGATGTATGGATGGATGCATGAATGAATGAATGAATCAGCTAAGGTTTTATCACATTTCACCATGTCTTCAACATTAATGACACAAAAGATAGTACATGACATCCAGGTTTAATCACATTACAGCCAAAGTTCAAATAATACATGACATTTCATCACTGAGTAATAGTATCAGTTCCATCCACCAAAACATCCAGTTTTCATCACATCCAAAGTGCTGGACATGGCATCACAGAGCAAAATAAACAAAGGGGGTACCTTTCACTGCAGCTGTAGTTTCTTCTTGCTCCTTGTATTAGAAGAAGGGCTGGATGGGGTAGCTTGGCTGGCTGCTGCAACTTGAAGCCTCTTTGGTGTCAGCTTCTTCTTAACTGCTGTCTTCTTCCTTGCTGTAGCAGCCTTGATAAGTAGAGTGTCCACTGGGTCTGTCTGCACTGTGCCAACTGAGGTCTCATGATGTGGACCCTTGATAAGGAGAGTGTCCACTGGGTCTGGCTGTACTGTGCTACCTGAGGTCTCATGATAAGGAGCCAGGAAAACAGTCTGCAATGGTATTGGGTCATTGGAACCAGTTCCAGACCTTGTGACAAATATGACAGGTTAGATGATAACAGATGGTGCATGAAAATAACAAGAGAATTGCTCATAAGCTCACCTGGTTGATGTACTTGTAGTTGTAGCTGAAGAAGAGGAAGGTGCCTTCCTACTTCTTTTATTGGCATCAGAAGAAGAAGGTGGCTTCCTACTCCTTTTCTTGGCTGCTGCTATGTCTACAGCCTCAACTATTGGGAATTGCATCACTGATGGAGTAGCAACCACAATGCTTGTCTCTGTGTTACATCTTGCTTCTTTTTTCAGTCTTTTCTTTGGGAGACCCCTGCATAGGACAAATCAATATAAGTTGCAAAACAATGTGAATGTACACTGATTGCAGTTAAGTTATTGTACCTTTTAGCCTCCATTGCAGCTATGTCTTCAGGATTGCCATTCTTGCAAGTATACCAATGGTGCCCTTTTTCATGGCATATTGGGCACTCATGGGACCTTGAGCTTCCCTTCTGGCTGCTGCTACCACCTTCAAGTGCTGATTTCATCCTATTCTTTCTTCTTCCTCCACCTGTTGATCTAAGTAATGGAGTGTACATGAAGAAGCCATGGGTGCTGTTGGGCCACATACTCTTGTCAGGAATGCAAGGGATGGAACCTTCATATGCAATTTTGAATTTGGCGACAGAGTAGTAATCATGCACATAGTCTTCTAGTTTAGCACCAGGGATTGAAGTGATGTAGGCAATAGCATGTTTGCAAGGGATTCCTGACCCTTGCCAAACCCTACAGGTGCAGGTTCTCTCTGGTAAATTTACCACAAATCTGTATACACTGCCACCCTTAGCACAAATCTCTGCCACACCATCAGGGGAAGCAGTGATGACTTCAATGTCAAGATTGTAACTGTCTTCCCTCAGTTTCTTCTCAATGTGAGGCAGAATCTTCCCTGTGAATTTCATGGCAACTCTCTTCCTATGATTCCATTTAATCAATAGCTTCTGTCTTATAGTGTCCAGTAAATCATCTATATTCTTCCCCTTTTCAGGCTTTATCCAATTGTTGAATGATTCAGCTAGATTGTTGGTGACATAGTCCACCTTTGATCCTGTCCTGTACTGGCTCCTTGTCCAAAGCTTCTTGTGGTTTTCATGTAGATACACCATTGCCTCAGGTTTGGCTTGAGCCATAGCTGTATAATGCTTGTTGAACAAATATGGACTCCATGAATATGAGGCAGCCCATAAGTGGTCATCAAAAACCTTGCCACTGAATCTTTTCTTGAAATTTTGTACTAAGTGGTACATGCACTCTCTATGCTCAGCTTCAGGGAAAACTTCAGAGACCCCATTCATCACTGCCTGGCCACAGTCTGTACAGAAGGTCAGTCCATCTGGGGATCCAATTACTTCTTTTAACCTCTCCATGAACCACACCCAATTCTCACTAGTCTCTGAATCAATTACACCAACAGCTACTGGGTACATCCAGTTATGTCCATCTACTGCACAAGCTACACACAACTGTCCTCTGAACCTTCCAGTTAAAAAAGTGCTATCTACTGCAAGATATGGTCTACAGCCTCTAAGAAATCCATCTACACATGCTTTCAATGCAAAGAATAGCCTATTAAACCTGACCTTATTGTTGATTGTGTGATGATCAATGATAACAAATGATCCAGGACTAGATTCCTCTATCTGGGCCTTAAACCTAAATAAATTGTCAAAACTTTTATCCCAAGGCCCATAAATCTGATCCATGGCAATATTTTTACCTTTGTACACTCTCCTGTATGGCACATTAACTTTGTAATCATTCCTCAATCTTCTAATCAATTCTTTTACCCGAATGTTGCCATCTTCCTTCAGCCAGTCTACCACTTTACCGCAGACCCACTCTTGTGTGATCCCTACACACACACCAACCCTTTTAGCACTCTGACAATCATGAGGATGTGGGTTCTTTTTCACCTGCAAAACAGTCAACACCAATGCATATTAACAACTGATGATTAATTGCAAAACATCTGGAATTTACAAAAAGTAATGCAACTCATGTACCTTAACTGTCACACCATCCTTCAAAGTTGAAGCATGAATTCTCCATTGGCAATCAAGCTCCTCCTTGAATTTGCAGTGCACCCTATACCTCCCTGGATCACTCTTCTCAACTAAGTAATGGTACTCATGCTTAGCAGAATGAGAAGCTAAAGCAATCTTAAATGCTTTCATGCTTGAATACAAAGTGCCTACGTCCATAGGTGGGTCTTTCTTGTCGTAATTGACATCAGGCATAGGTTCAGGGCCTTTATCTGTAACCATCTCTTCATCAGACTCATCATCAGAACTCTCATCTGACTCAGAGTAGATTTCATCCTCAGATATGGTCTCAGTTTCCCATCCTTTACTGCCAGCTTTAGGAATTGGGGGAGGTGGAGGGTAGTTGGGACCAAGGTCAAGATATAGCCCTTCATCATCAATACCCACATGCTCATTGATTGGGTTTGGGTTAGCTAAGATTTCAGGTTCACCATATTGTGTGTGTGTACTGTTGCTTGCTTCACCTAGGATTGGGGATGCAATAGAAGGGGTCACTGGGGGATCAATACATTTGTCACTGCTACCAAACTCCCAAACTGGAATGATAGGAGGATCAACACTTGGCTTATGATATGCAAAAGTGAGGAAGCAGCATTTCGAAACCTTATGTTTTTCAAACATTTGAAGCAAATCTTGGTCAGTACAGACTTCGATGTTGACCTTAGTGTCCATACAGTAATAAAAAACTTTAACTAATTCTCCATAGCCATGAGGATTCTTGTCAACAACTTCAGCAACCAGGTCCCTGAAGTTAGTTCGGTCAGCATCAACAACTTTGCTCAGCTCGTACCACCGAGTCCGACAATTGTGAGCAACAATCCGGATTTCTAAGTTGTAGCTACTGTTGGGGTCCATCCTACAGATGAACAAGGAGCAGGGAATCAACACTACAAGCATGGTGACGGTGCACAGCCGCAGGGCTAAGGGACCTAAGACCACGCAAGCGACAGTACTCCGCAAGCCAAGGGGGGAAGCATTTGACTTACCCGTCTGGAAGCCAATCCGGTCGATCCCCGATGCCGTTGTTCCCCGCCATGAGAAGCCGTGTCAATCCACTAATCCATGCACGGGGGCTTCGTCTTTTTCTTCTCTCCCAGCCCCACCCGTCAACGCCGCCACTGACTAAGGTTCGCCGCCGCCGCCGCTACGATTTCGCCGCCGCCGCTAGGGTTCGGCAACGGATAGAGTCGGAGGAGAGTGAGAGAGAGATGCCGGTCAAAATTCGTCAACACGGTCTCCGCGCATATGCCTCCCTTAGAGACTAAGGGTATACTGGACATTTTCGATGCCCGGGCCCGCTTGTAAGAGCTCTCAAACGGCCAAAACCGAACGGAATAGGGACGGAATGGCATGGAGGGACAAACCAAGATGCACTTGGGCATACAGGTGTCGACGAACTTTTTAGGGGTATGGAGGTTCGACCAACTTTTATAATGGCACACAGGTAAAACCCTCTCAGTTGGGACCTGGACACATCTCTTCAGTTGAGACACATGGAAAACATCGTGTATGGCCGAGAGCTGTTCTGGGAGCTGGATCCGATAGGCAACGGGTCCACAAATTTCCACAATCTCATATGGGACAATGTAACGGGGAGCCATTTTCCCTTTCACTCCAAACCGTTGCACTCCTTTGGTTGGGGAAACTCGAAGATACACATGATCACCAACGTCAAACTGTAGGGGCATTCTCCTTCTATCGGAGTAACTCTTCTATCGGGATTGGGCAGCCTTGAGATTTGCTTGAATTACCTTCACTTGCTCTTCGGCCTCTACCACTAAGTCAGGGCCATAAACTTGTCTCTCGCCCGCTTGGGACCAGTTCAATGGTGTCCGGCATCTCCGTCCGTACAATGCTTCAAACGGTGCCATCGTCAAACTGGCTTGGTAGCTATTGTTGTAGGAGAACTCCGCCACTGGCAGGCACTTGTCCCAATTTTTGTCATAGTGGATGACACAAGCTCTCAACATGTCTTCAAGGATTTGGTTGACTCTTTCGGTTTGACCGTCGGTTTGAGGATGATAGGTTGAGCTACGGATGAGTTTGGTGCCCATGGATGCTTGCAGCTGTTCCCAAAAGCGTGCTACAAACTGAATTCCTCGATCAGAGATGATGGTCTTAGGCACACCGTGTAGGGAAACTATGCGGTCGAGCTACAGCTCTGCATACTGCTTGACCGTGTGGGTGGTGTGGACAGGAAGGAAGTGGGTGGTCTTGGTCAGACGGTCCACTATAACCCAAATGGAATCATGTCACTGCGATGAAAGAGGTAGTCCAACAATGAAATCCATGCTGACATCTTCCCATTTCCAAGAGGGAACAGGTAGGGGCTGTAGAGTACCTACTACCTTCAGATGACTGGCCTTGACGCGTTGGCAGGTGTCACACTCTGAAACATACCGGGCAATTTCCTGTTTCATTCCGCTCCACCAGAAAGTTTGGCGTAGATCATGGTACATCTTATTGCTGCCTGGGTGGATTGAGAATTTGGATAGATGAGCTTCATCTAGGATCTGCTTCCTCAAGTTGGGGTCAGCTGGTACAACCAGTCGATCCCCATAATACACTTTTCCAGTTTCATCCTGTCGAAACTACTTATACCCTTCATCCTTCAAGGAAATCTTCTTGGTGATCCGATTTACTTCCTCATCCTCCACTTGTGCGGACCTTATTTGGTCTTCCAAAACAGAGTCAAGGGCGATGTGGCCGAGGGTTCCATGGGAAACAATTTCCAACTGAGTTTTCCCATCTCATGACACAAATTTTCGGTAGAGGTTGTTGCCAACAAGCAGTTGCAACAGGGCTTGCGGCTAAGAGCATCGGCCACCACATTGGCCTTGCCGGGGTGATAGTGCACTTCCAAATCATAGTCCTTTATCAACTCCAGCCATCTTCTTTGGCACATGTTGAGGTCGGCTTGGGTGAAGATATACTTGAGGCTCTTGTGGTCGGTGTAGATGTTGCAGCGGGTGCCCATCAGATAATGTCTCCATATCTTTAAGGCATGGATCACGGCTGCCAACTCAAGATCATATGTCGGGTAGTTCAGCTCATGAGGTCGTAACGCCTGTGAGGCATAGGCAATGACTCGGTTGTCTTGCATAAGAACACACCCAAGTCCAGTGCCAGAGGCATCACAGTACACGTCAAACGACCTAGAGGGGTCGGGTTGGGCCAAAACTGGGACTATGGTCAGCAAGCGCTTTAAGGTTTTGAAGGCTTCTTCACATTTGTTGTTCCACACAAATCTGACCTCTTTCTTCAGCAACTCTATCATCAGCGTAGCTATCTTGGAGAAGTCCGGTATGAAACGCCGATAGTAGCCTGCCAGTCCAAGGAAACTTCGGATCTGGTGCACTGAGGCAGGAGGCTTCCAGTCCATGACTTCCTGTACCTTACTGGGGTCGACGGCCATGCCATTCTTAGAGATAGTGTGTCCCAAGAACTTGACACTATCCAACCAGAATTCACACTTGGAGAACTTGGCATAGAGCTGATGATCTCTCAGCCGTTGGAGAACTACGCGAAGATGGTTAGCATGTTCTTCTTCGCTCTTCGAGTACACCAGGATATCATCAATGAACACCACTACAAACTTGTCCAACTCGGGCATGAACACTAAGTTCATAAGGTACATGAAGTATGCGGGTGCATTGGTGAGTCCAAAGGACATGACCAGGTACTCGTAGAGTCCATATCTTGTGGAGAAGGCAGTCTTAGGGATGTCACATGGTCGGATCTTGATTTGGTTATAACCTGAACGAAGATCGATCTTGGAGTAGCTCCAGCTAACTGATCAAACAAGACATCAATGCGGGGGAGTGGGTACTTGTTCTTGATAGTCACCGCATTAAGAGGTCGGTAGTCTACACACATGCGTAGACTGCCATCCTTCTTCTTCACAAACAGGGCCGGGCAACCCCAGGGTGATGCACTGGGTCGGATGAAACCTTTTTCCAACAGATCACGCAACTGGGTCTTCAACTCGGCCAGCTCAGCTTGTGGCATCCGATAGGGTCTTTTGGAGATGGGGGCGGTGCCGGGGATCAACTCTATGGCAAACTCCACGTCTCTATCGGGTGGCATGCCGGGCAAGTCCTCTGGGAACACATCCGGGTACTCAGAGACAACAGGGAGGCTTTCTAGTCGAGCTTGCGATAGAGGGTACGCACAGGGGAGTGCGCACTTAGGAGGGTTCAAGAACAGGGTAGAACTGCCATGAAAGGGCGAGTTGATGTGGGGGGTTCGGGCAGCTGGGTCTAGAACCACTTGGTGTCTAGTCATTCAATCCATTCCAAGGATGATATCTATTCCTTCCAAGTCAAGGATGATAAGATTTTCCTTAAAAAGGTTTTGGCCTAGCTGAATAGGCACATTGACACTCACCCTATCAGATGTGATTATTCCACCCAGGGTGGATATTATAAAAGACCCTCTGGTTTGGCATTCTTGTAACCAACACTTGTCACGGGTCTTTCTCCCGATAAAACTATGGGAAGCTCCTGAGTCAAACAAAACCAAAGCTGAAAAACTGTGAATCAGAAAGGTACCTGTCATTATCAACGCACCTTCAGGAAGCTCTGCTGCGTGGGTGAAGTTCAGTCGACCCTGACGAACTTGCACCTTGGGCCTCTTCCCTTTGTTGAGCGTTGCATTGCTCTGGCCTGGGCGCGGGCTCTGATTTCTGGGGCAGTCCTTGGCGAAATGCCCCACATCGCCGCAGGCAAAACAGCGGTTACCCGTTGCAGGGCGTGGGGATGGCGGCAGGGTTGGCCGGGGTGCCTGTGGTTGGAAGCCAGGAAAACGGGGCGCTGCTGCTGGCAGGGGTCGGGCAATCCACCTTCCCGACTGCTGGGGTCGGCTGGACGCCTGGGGTGGAACCATTCTGAAATGCTGCGCAGGTGGGTTGGGTGTTGGTAGTGGGGCTTTCCTCTTCCTCTCGGCTGCCAGAGCCTTCATGCAGTCCTCTTGTGAGATGGCCAGGTTAACCAACTCATTGTACGTATCCACCCTTATCGGGTTTAACCTTTCTCGGAGTTCCAAGCTTAGCCCTCTGCGGAATCTGTCCCGCTTCTTCTCATCGGTGTCCACGTGATATCCGGCATAACGACACAGATCGTTGAAGGCTTGGGCGTAGTGTAACACATCTCGGTTTCCCTGGGTAAGAGCCAGGAATTCATTGAGCTTGCGCTCCAAGAGACCCTCCGGAATGTGGTGTGCTCTGAACGCGGTCTTGAACTCGTTCCAGCTGATGATATGGTCGGCTGGCAACATGGCGTGATAGTGATCCCACCATAGCCGGGCGGAACCACGTAGCTGTTGGGCTGCAAACCGGGCCTTATTGTGGTGGGGGCACTGGGCGGTGAGAAGCTCGAACTTGGATTCGATGGTGCGAACCCAGGCGTCTCCATCGAGCGGGTCTTGGGTCTTCTGGAACAATGGGGGCTGCGTCCCCAAGAAGTCTTCATAACGAGCAACATGAGGTTGCTGCTGAGCCCTTCCACCATGGGGCTGCTGTTGTTGTTGCCCTTGTACCAGATGTCTCAGCAGCTCGGTCTGAGCCGCTAGGATTGCCTCTAGTGGAGACCGGGGTGGGGGTGGGGGAAGATCCTGTCTTTGCTCGCTGCTGCCGGGCACAGAGCCAGATCTGGTGTGATGCGCCATCTGCAAGATTTAACGTTCCATTAAATTCATAATCTTAGAAGTACTCCAACAGATGGGAACACACAAGTTAAATTCTCCAATGCAACTCTTGCCGATAATGCAACACACGTCCTCATAAGGGAGATACACTCTTCCCATTGTCATCTTAGTTAGCATTTATCTTAGCCCTGCACATGACTTCGGGCGAACCATACCCAGACTCTAGGAATTCCCTTACATCTGACCTTAAGCCAAGGGGTCGGGCTAGGCGAGCATCCCAAGAAAAGGGGTTGGCAAAACGATCCACACAAAAAGGGGTCGGGCGAGGCGGAGAACTGCCTCGAGGGGTCGGGCGCATCTGATCTCGCGACTCGGGGTCGGCCAAACTTGAACAGACCCACAAAAAACGGCGTGTGTGGTCACAGCATAAACTCACATGGTCTAGCATTCCAACGTTTTGCAAAGAGTCAAAGGTCAAACTCAGGATCTGATTTCACTGGGATCTTTTTACAAAGGTGTTCTAAAACACAAGGAGTACTCAACTTAAGGCTAACCTATTACAGAACTATCCAAAATTAGGCTGCCGAGGAGTACAACAAAAGAATGGGTTCCCTACAACTCTCCATCTATGAGGGAACACAATGAGTTGGAGAAGGGGCGTCGTCCTCTTCAATGTCCATGCTGGACGCTTCCTCAACTTCCTCAGGGTCTTCTTGAGCTTCCAGCTGCATCTGGAGGGCATGCATGTCATCAAGCTCGGCGTGATGCTCGTCCAGATGAGCATTAGCAACCGCCAGCTTCATTTCTACTTCCATCTTTTCCTCTGATAGCTCGATCATGTCGTCCACCAAGTCGGCTACTTCTCCCCCAAGCTCAGAGATTCTGTCCTGCATGTCGTGGATTTGGATGCCTCTTTGGATGAGCTGATATGTTTGGCCCACCATGTCTCTTCTAGTAGTCTGGAGGTGTCCTTGGGTATCCGCGGCGATCCGAGCAAGGATAGTCATGGCTCGTCCTTGGAGCTCAATCAGCCGATATAGGGTTGACATGCACCGGATGTTGGTGGAGATGGTGACCATTGAGTAGGAGGTGGCCAACACCTCGATATTGCTAACGCGGTCGAGCCATGCCGGGTCCAACCGGTTCCTAGCAGGGAACAGGCCGATGGGGTCTAGGGTGACCTCCAGCGGGTGCAGCTGACAGAATTGAGTGAGGAGTTGAAGAGCAGCTGACTCCCAGGTGTCTTCCAGTGTAAGGCCGTATGCTGAGATTCCAAACGGGGGCCAGTTGGGCCGCACAGGAGGGGGAGGTATTACTGCCTGCACGTTGCATGTTTGGACGCCTCGCTCCAGGTACAACCGTCCCGCATACAAAGGTGGAGACTGGTACCCGAACCACTTCAAGGTGTCCCACAAGATAGCTGGAAAACCCTCGAAGTGCAGACACGTCGAATGGGAGGTGCCATCTGCGCCATACAGGACATGTCCGGGGGCGGCCATCTGGAACCAAGAATCAAAACAACGTGAGATGAACTCTAAAGGCCAGGGGTCGGATAGAAAAAGCATCCGGATTTTAACCGAAAACAAGCTGGAAGAAACTAGAAATCCTTAGAACCGAAGAAGAGCTTTTCCGAGCAAGGTTACTTTTGAGGAGGGTGACTTTACAAATTCTTAGCTTATGTCGCATGCACGGCCTACCTCATTCTTAACCAAAACAACTGCCAAAGCTTGGTCTTACGCAGTTAGTGCCGGTGGCAAGGCAACCAGTACGTCTCTCCCTATAATAACTAGTCGGTTCTAGCAACGTTTCCTAAGCGATCGTGGTTAGTGTACCTGCAGAAAACACAACCACATGAACCTTTCATGCCAGCACCCACGAAAGCGTTCTCAAACATTATCGTTCTCTATAGAAACGGCACCCATGCGTTCAAGGCTACATGGACAGCACTCAACCGTGGAAATAGGTCCCCTTTGAATGGAACCGTATAACCCTTTGCATACTCGTGATGCGGAATCAGCGCACGTATAATAGACGTGGTGAACAACTGTGATGATAGGCTCGTTGGAATTGAACCATACCAACCTTCGTATGGATTACATATGGAACCTGCGCACGTATGATAAACGTGGGCGAAACAACCGCGATGATAGGGTCCTTTGAATAGAACTCCCTATCAACCCTTGCATACTCGTGATGCGGAACTCGGCACACGTATGATAAATGTGGCGAAGTGCTGGAAGGGTTAGCAAGATAACCAATTAGATATTAGCCACCTAAAAACAACCCCCAAATCCCCTAGGGCCTCTCGTACTAAAGTCATCCTTAACGATCGTACGAGATTTTTCAAAGAGTTGCTTGCCTATTGTGTTCTCTGTCTTGCTAAACTGGCTCTGGTACCAGCTGTGGCGGATCCACTTCGGATTTGCTTGGTTAAACATGATTAAGCCGCATGATAAGTGGCACTCATGCCTAAACCAAGTAAACACGGAGTGCCGTCGGATTTCATCCGATTTAACCACTTGAACAGGACCGAATAGCAAACCCACACGAAGGTGAGCGGTTCCAGAGAATACAACAAGTCCACCGAATTAACCAATTAACCATTTAGTTTGGCCATAAAACAACATCAGAGTTTACAAGTTCAAAAAAAAGAAACAACAAAAGGTAAAACAACTAGCGGAAGCTAACTCGTCGGGGTCGGACATCCCTGGTGAGGCCAACCGGGACATCAGTGATCCCTCTCCTCGCCGTCCGAGGAGGGATCCCACTCAACCGTCCAACCCGGAGGGAGTTGGGGCGGCCAAGTGCCAGCAGAGGGAGGCTCAGAGGCAGCAACTTCACCTGAAAAAGAAGAGCCACAACAAAGCTGAGCTACTAAGCTCAACAAGACTTAACCGACAGGGAGTACGCTACTCCACCTCGTCTAGACATGCAAGGCTTTTTGGCTGAGGGGTTTGTTTGCCAAAAGCGCTAGGCGTATCCCTACTTTCAAGTTTTAGCTCAGGTTCTAAGTTCTTTATCCGGTCTAAGTTTGCAACCTATTCTAAGCAAACATAGAACCAACCAAAAGGTATATATATCTTCATCAAGACCATGTCATCATCCGATTCCTTTGTTACTCAGGGTGACATAGCGATCAAGCAGTCTCAAACTGTGAGAGGCAGACGAATCGATTCAAGTTTCTTAACCATGCATGGAGAACCTAATCTCACGACATCCGCGCACCACAAGGGTCGCTTCCTGTGTCGGCCGTCCCCATCAATTCCCAAGCGCATGTCAGGTCCAAACTTCCCTTGGCATGCAGTGCTCCACAGTCCCGGTCTCTACCGTACTGTGACCGCACTTGCACCCACATGATGCACCATGGGAACCTCGTTCCAGGGACAGCAGGGGTATAAGCCACGCCCTAGTTCAATCAGGTACTAGGCTTCCCCATCCCATACTAGGTATGAGATTAGTACTTTCAAACACTTGATCACGAACACCACCACTGTCGGGCCTTAGCAAGTTTCATAGACAGACGGGGCGATCGACCGACCACCAAAGAGTTACCCAAATTCCTGCCCCATCCATCGTCCTTATAGTTGTAACAGAAGGGAAACAACCAACTCCTACAACTCGGAGTGACAGGAAATCACTCGGCTTTTATCGTTTCCTAATTAAGCAAAGCATCTACTCGGTCCAACAGCTAGTGATCAGATCAAGGGATCTAAGTTATGCATCTATGGTTTCAAACAACTCCTATACGTAAATGCACAAGTATGTTAAAGAAGGCATGCGCAAGTTTGGTAAAACATAGGGAATTCATGCATCCGGGGCTTGCCTTCGAGCAAGGAGGAGGGAAACTGCTCGTCTGCTTGGGCAGCTTCGTCTTCTGGGGGCAGGAGCTCGGCTACACCTTCGTCTTCTGGCGCCGGGTGCATCTCGTAGAAGCCGTCGGCGAGACGCAGATCTACACGAATGCAATGCATTGGTTAGCATTTACGCAGTTATTTCAACAGCAACACTTGCAAGTTTGAGCCTAGAAACTTGCGGCAAGTTACAGGAGGGTGGGGAGGTTCGATGGAGTTGATGGAGATTGAGATATAAGGGTCGGATGGGGAGGAACTTATGATCTGACCCTTAATCTAGAGGAATACATGTGCTAGGGGTCCTCAGACGTAACGCTGAAAAGTCCCCAAGTTTTACTCATACACCCTCGGTTCAAGGAAAAAGATACAGTCGAGCCCTCCGGCGAGGCGGAAAAAAGGTCGGCGGAACAGACAGGGTCGGGCAAGACGGAACCGGGGTTGGGCAGATAGGAGGGGTCGGACGAGGCGAAACAAAGGGTCGGTAGCTTACCTTCGTCTTACAGATGAGGCTTGGGGTCGGGAAAGAGCAGGCTTGGGCTTAGACTAAGGCTTGGGACAGCGGTGAGGATGTCCGGTGGTATTCCGGCGGCGGCAGTGCTTCTTGTGGATCACAAGCAAACTTTTGTGCAGCACGGGGAGCAGTGGCTGGTGGATTGGGGGAAAGGTGGTGGTTGAGCGGAGAGGAGAGTTCCTCAGACTTTGGTGGTGGCGCTGTGAGCACGAACAGGGAGCAAGCGAGAGGGCAGCGATGGCAAAGGGGAACTCCGGCGGGGCTCCGGCATTCCATTTTATAGCTGTGCGGAAGAGGGAAGGGGGAGCGGCGCGAAGGCCGGGGAAGAAGCGATGGAGTGCTCTGCTGGGGCGGCGATTCAGCAATGAGGGCGGTGGAGCAGGACTTCGGGGATGACACCGGCGGTCATTGGGCACCGATGTCAGGGCGGCGCAGGCGCGGGTTTGCCGGTGGTTGAGATTTGGCGGAGGTGGGCGTCGTCGTGAGGTGGATCTGATGGAGGTGACCAGGGAAACGGCGCTAGAAATGAGGGCGCACATGTGAGAAGACAGGCGGCTGCGGTCGCGCGGGCGAGCGCGGAGCAACAGATTGTTGGGGCGGAGCTTCTGACAAGGCGAAAAAGGAGCTATCGCTGCCGCGGTCTGGGTTGGCGGAGGAGGAATCGTCGCGTAGTGAGGACCGGGGCGGCGCGATGGTGGAGAGGTGATGGAAAAGACAGGCATTGGGCTTTGCAGCCGGGATCTGGCGATGTGATGATGGGCGCGGGCGGCGAGGTGCTGCAGAAAGGGTAACAAAGGAGCTTCCGCCGCGATTGGGGAAAGGAGCGCGAGAATCCATCCGGTCGTGGCCAGCAACGAGGCGGAGCGGCGGGCATCGGAGGAGTTGAGCCACGCGGCTAGGGAACTCTAAAGCGGGCATGCAACTCGAGTGCGCCTGTCGCGGGAGATCTGGGAGAAAGATCTCGTGGGCCCACTGGTCAGTCTCGGTGGTCCACGGCTCGAATTGAAGGCGACGTTGTGGGATGACTTAGAAAGATCCGACGGTGGGTTGGGGGTCGGCGGGGTCGGAACTGGGGAAAACACAATGAGGGGTCGGATCGAAGGGGGTCGGGAGATCTGGAGGTTGAGCACTTAGGCTTGGTAAACTGAGACAGGTGATAAGGGACTCGGATTAAGATTGACGCGAAGGATTTTTATCCGAGGCCGTTACAGTTGGCCTAAAGCAGCTCGTTGATAGCCAATATGAAGGCCTAGAGCTCGAACTCCCGAGAGGTGATGGGGAAAGGACACTAGGAGATGCGCTTCATAGGATTATTCTATGGCGCAAACACTACATCATCATCCCCGGCACGGAGGCATCACCACTCCCCGTAGATCCCCAGCAGCGACCATCTCCTCAAAGCTCAAGACCGTCATCTCCACCACGGCTTGCTCCAGGACCGTTATCTCTAGCACAACCTGCTCTAGGATCGTTGTCACCATTGGGACCGTTGCTTCCTACTCGATCACGGTCTCCATCTCCAGCACATCCTGGTGGTGCAAGCAACAACAACAACACCACCCCTCCCCGATCACCGTCGCGGGGACTAAGAGCCGCATCGAGCAAGGAACCTGGAGCACCACTTAAGAAGTCATGACCACCGCCTCCCAAGCCAAGACCGAGAAACAAAAAACAAAGGAGCTTGAATTGACTCCTGAGGAACGCATGGAGGCAATGACTCATGAGGAATGTTGGGCCCAAAACAAAGCAGAATGCAGGGAGTGGGTCAAGAAAATGGCCGAAGAAAGAAAAGCAAAGGCCATGGAGCCACTGCCAGTAGATCGAAGACAATTAAATTTTTTATAAAGATGTCAGAAGAAGCCAAGAAGATGCTGCCACCACTATCAAACTACGACCGGACGTTAGTCAAGGCTGATGAGAGGCAAAACAAGAAAGGAAAGTCATCTTCAAGGGGTACTGTCCCCCACCTTAGCCATCTACTAGAAAAAGACACTCAAAAGATAGCAGCAATGCCCTTGGATCAACAAGAACAAGTAGTGAAATTCGTCCAAGAAACAGGAATGTCCCTTTCTAAATGTCTAGGGCAAATTGAGCTGCCAAATGCATAACCAGTTGAACCAAAATGGACCTTTGAGCTAGGCAAGTCTTTGGTAAGGCCTGAGTTGGTACAGAAGCTATCAACAAAGATGTACAGATTCCATGAGTGGTACATGAAGCAGTCCGCCATTGACAGGGAAATGCTCGGCCTTAAGGTAAAACCGATAGATTTTTTCGGCGAAGGCAAGAAAGTCCTGTGGCTGGAATTCAAGGATATATACAAAGTGTATCATCATGATACGCTTGACTTATATATGTAAATTTTGGCTCATATCGTTATTTTTTGTGCGTGCGTCGCCCTACTAACTTCGTCTTCCATTTTATGTAGGATGCTAATTCAAACGTGCTGACAAGAAGCGTACTTCCATGTTAGCTTCATGGATCTGTCCCTAGTTAACCAACACCAGATACAGGATTTCCCACAGAAAACGTTGATGGAAGTATACAATTTCCTGGACAAATAAATTACAAGGAATACATACTACTTCCATACAACTTCAAGTAAGTGTGTGTATACCATCTATTTTCATTTTCTTTTTCCTTACCTGATTAATGTTAGTTAGCTCAAATATGAACATTTATGAACGCAGTTTCCAGTGGATCCTCCTAATAATTGAGCCTGATAGAAGCCACGTCATTGTCTTCGATTCGTTGAGGAAACCACTGAAGGAGTACCAAGACATTCAAGACATGCTAGACTTGTAATAATTTTGGACCTTTATCTGTATGCAAAAGTTTGTTTCCTAATTTTTCACTACCATTTATTATTTTAATCCACAGCGCATGGAGACAATTCATCAGGAAACACAAAGGTCCATTCAAAGAAAAACTTACATGGAACACAGACTTCCCGGTATGTATGAAGTTTGCACATTTTATACATTCTATAACACGAATATTTCATAACTTATTTTTTCCCCCACTGAAGTTCTTAAGATAGGATTCTAGAAATAATCTATGTGGCTACTACGTCTGTGAGCATATGCACAATTTTGTGGGACCCAAGGGACTAAAGATGACACCGCACAACTTTAAAGTGCGTAAAATAAAACTATTAATAGTTAATTATTTTCTAGCTCATTATATTTAATTGTTCATGTAACATTCACATATTTCCAAATTATAGATGTATAATATTCAACAAAAACTCTTGGAGAAGGAAAGAATAGGGGTAATATGTGAAGGTCTCATGGGATTCCGGGTGGACGATGCGGTAAATCCATAAGGAGAATTTTATTACAATGGACGAAAATTAGACGCACCGAGCAACACCACGATGGGAAGATCCAAAGAATGACCGGGACAAATTTTTGTATATATATATATATATATACTAATTGTATAAATACTATGCTAAGATTTGTATAGTATGCTAAGAATTGTATATATAGTAATTGTATAAATACTAGTTTGATTTTATTATAAAAAATAAGTCTTAACTACTAAAGGGTACGTGATGCATGAAATTACAGGCGCCATGATTTCATATATGCACTTTAGTCCCGGTTTGAAAAACCAATCGGGGCTAAAGGGGGCACCCTTTATTCCCGGTTGGTAAAACCAATCGGGACTAAAGGGTGTCTTTAGTCCCGGTTGAGCGACCCAGGACTAAAGACCCCCCCCCCTTTCGTCTTGATTAGTTAATCCCGGATGGATTTTTGGAAGATTCTGCCTCTACCAACTGATGACTAAAGGCAAGTTTTCTACTAGTGTAGGTTTTCCCTATCGGTCTACACCCGTTAGGAACAGTGATGAATTCCCATCGGCCAACAGGTCTATCCTGACGGCGGCTGCTGTCAGGGGAACACATTTGGTTCCTAATGGTTTATGTTTGTAATTCTTGTCAGTTGCGGCGACAGTAACTATAACTAACCGGCCGACTCCTTCCTATCAGGAACAACTGACGGGAATTGTTTCCTGTCGAGTACCCGTGTTCACAGCTGTTAGTGCGCTAATTTGAACCGCAAGCGCACGAATCAGTTGTAGCTTTTACCTTAGAGTATTCCTCCAAGGTTTATCAATCCATGGAAACAAGATCATAGGATCTACACTAAGTAAGCATCGAAAAATATGATTCTAGTTGCAAGATGATTGTGAATAAGGATGCATAGACATGAGTAGATACGAAGCATAAGTAGATATGAACAAGAGGTAATTCATCTAGAGCAAAGCCTAGACTATGCATATGTTGTAGTTCTAGCTAGATGGCAAGCAAACACATGGTTCTCATACAAAGCATCTTTAAACCACCACCTCCGGTATGACTTTCGAAAACCCCTGCTTTACACGGTATGAGACCCCGTCACGATCCTACCTAAGGGCACGAACATGAAGCACACATCTAGCTATTATGATAGATCAGGCATGCAAATCTAGTCACCATGACTACAAGAACACCCTATGCAATCTACAAGCTTTATAGATTGAAATAAGAAAACTCATAACAGAAGAAATCATACAAGGAGGCATATGAATCGCTATTGAATCGTAACCAATCTATTACTTCACCATGAATGATTGTTTATCACAAGATCTCCACCGAGGCCATACCCGCGACTTGTGAATCCTAGCTCCAGAACTTCGTCGCCAAATCTTCTTCAATGTTCTCGAACCTTAATTTTTATGCATATGGGCCTAGCATGACGATAGCCTTAGGTTAAGGTAGGATCTTGATAATCTTTCCAAGGAGTTGCTTGCTTCCATCTTGATCCTGAAGTCAACTTACCATATCTTGTGAAACTTAGCCCCTAAGTATTCTTGGAGGAGTCCTCGCTGAAGATGAGCATCAACGAGCTCCATGGGACCCTAGGCGGATCGGCCTAGGTCCTTTTTAGGGCCTCTTGCCTTCGTATTTCTCTGGGTTATTGCTTGTCCTAAGCCTCATCCAATTATGCTCTAATTAAGTTCAATTTCTTGCGAAAACAGAACCTCCAAAATACAATGCATATATGAAAATGGCCCGATTATTGAGTATGATCAATAGTTATGATATCTTTTGTATGTCAATATTGAAGATAAATAGAGGTAAAAGTGTGTAAATAACGAGTGTCAACAACCCGTCATGAATAGCTGGCCTTTCTTGAGTAGCTGTCCCTATCGGCAGGTTCGTGTCGCCTGTCGAGGAACCGTCAGGAATAGGGTCTGTCCTGACGGTTTCCGACCGTCAAGAACCTCGCTCCCTGTGGCAGTGGCAGCTCTGGATGCATAGCTCAAAACAAATCTTCTTTAATACTGGAGATAACTTCATAATTTTTCTGGATTGCAATGACGGCACATTGTGATCTCAATTTGGAAAACAACAATGACCAACATAGACGAGCTGGAATCACACTAAAACCAATGCTAGATCTCTTGCTAATGCTAGTTAAACTGAACAGTGGTGATGTGTTGTGGCTTATATCATACAGCTGAACACTGCTTGTATTTAACTGAGTTGTTAGCAAATTAGTTAGAACATTATGCTGATAGTAGCTTACTTGCTTCTCAATATTATATAACTATTGCTCGACCTGGCTGTTGATCTATCAAAATGAAGTAAACTTAAACAAAGTGGACTTGGTGATTCTCATTTTACTTCCTTGAAAGGGTTCAGGACTTCAGGCAACAGCTATTGTACACTGTTAATAGTTCAAACTGCATCCAACAATGGTACACTGTCAATTAATTTATCATTGCTAGTTTATTCGCCCTGTAACCTTCATTGCTAGTTTATTGCCCCTGTACGCATGACTGATGCAAGGTGTACTATTGTTCTCACTTGCTTAACAATGACTTCCTAAAGATCTGAATTAAAGGCCATATTTGGCAGTGCTGCATACCAATGTTTGATCCAGGAAAAACAGTCTCCAAGAAAAAAGAGATGTTGATTTTTACCTTGGTAGTTATAGGGTATTGCTGTAGCAGCTAGCTCTACATCATCTACACATGAAACCGTTGCAGATTTACTAGATTCAACAAAACCTAGGCGTCCAGTGGTTTTCCCAGTTGACAGAACACTGTCGAGCTGCACATTTGCAATGTATCTTAATCCCCTACTCCAACCGTAATACTGATTCTGTGCGCGAGCGCTAGCTTGCTCGCTGGCGACACGCGCAGCTTCCACGAAGCTTCGTCCGAGGGGAGAACACCCACGTGCGCGGGGCCCGCATCATTCGCTCCTCCTTTTCCTTTATGAACGTTCATGCACCACTCTCTCTGTCTCTCTCTCACGACTCGGTGGCAAGCGACAAGTGCCGGAGCGCTACGCGGACGTCGGCTGCGGCTACCCGTGAGGTGTGCGGCGACGAATCGGGAGGGTGGTGATGCCACCACGGTGAGGGCTCCTCCTTCCCCTTCTTCTCCGCCGGGGAGGCTACTCGGTCTCTGCGTCGTGCGCCCCTGTGAGGAGGGTGGATCTGGGGAGCCCGCTCCTCGTGTGATGGCGGCTGGCGGAGAGGACTTGTGGCGACTTTTGACCAGCCGAGCGGCAACAACGACAGTCCTTAAGGTAAGGTATGGTTGGGTAGATGGGAACCTTCGGTTCCTGGCAGAGCTCACCGGAGCAGGGCCATCGCTGCCGACGAGGGCAACCTTTTTCCTTTTTTTCTGGTTTTTTAATCTAGAAAAGTTTGCTCGCCTCAAAAAGTTATGCATATAACTTTTCCTACATAAAAAGTTATGTGTATAACTTTTTTCTTGTCATAAGTTTTTCTTCATTTTTACATAAGTTATATCATCAAAATATCTGGATTGCATCTGCACAATCTTTTTCTTCAATTTAATTTTGTGATACTTTTTTCTTTTAAAAACTTGGTACACAACTTTTTGTAGAAAATTTATGTATATAATTTTGTCGCATATTATTGTGACATAATATGCTTTAACAACTTTTAGATATAATAATTGTGTACAACTTTTTATTTAACAAATTTATGAATATAAATTATGTTTGTCAGTTGGGATTTGGAGAAATTGTTCGAATTGGAAAAACCCGATGGTTTCGTGGGGTGGGACATACGGTGGAGGCAGGCTAGCTTGAAGGATGGGGAACCCACGTGGTGGGACCAGGTTGGCGTGCGCGGAAATCGAAAAGAGAACGGCCATACGAGCGGAGTGGATTAAATGGGAAAGTTAACGCCTGTCGGAAATCGATGGTTGTTTTTTCTCCTGGCGTGCGCTGATTAGTAACTCCCTACTCCAACCCTTGATTGAATCATCACAATAGGTAAAGAATGGATGATCCATACCTTTACGCCCTGGGGATCTGATGCCAGTTCGCCCAACTTCAATCCCTCGCCATAAAGGAAGTTCCAACCCTCCAACTAGAATGATTTCAATAGCATTGATTGTATTGCTACATAGGACTTTTAGTTTATGTGGCACTATATTAAATGAGAGATAGAATGGAAAGAGCAAGAAACTGGATCTCGTGCAAGACCCAATGTCAACATGAAAACCTATGCATAAGACATTACCAAATTTTGCGTCAGGAGAAGATGGTGCCTTCGTAATTGATGAGGAACAAATATGATTGGTTGAGAGGAGAGATGATGAATTCATTAAAGATCCATACTAAAAAATCATGAGTTGTAGAGTATAATGTCTAAAGTGATCTCTTACTTGTGTGGCAGTATAGACACTACCTATCGACACCATGGGTTGGGACTGCCCTAAGCAGGGGCGGGCCCACTTGTATTCAATGGTATTCAAATGAATACCCATTATTTTTGAATAAAAAATTCATATATATAATGTATACTAGGTATATGTATGGAAAAAATAAAAATAAAGAAGCTAACACAGGTATTTCACACAAAAAGGCCCACTGGATGGCAACTTCACTCTCCCTGGCCCATTTGCCCCCCACGCCAACTGGCCCATTCCGCCCGCCCCCACTCAGCCCGTCAGTCGGTCAGCGCTGCCCCCCCCCCCCACGTGTTCCAGGGAGAGGCCTGTTGACGGTCAGCGCCGCACACAGGTCATAGGGGCTCCGCGCGAAACTAACCCTAGCGTCCGGCCGGCAGCGGCGCCCGGCAGCGGCGGCGGGGAGCGGCCTGTGGCGGCGCCCTAATCCCCTTCGGCTTCTACACCCTGCGGCGGCGGCGACGGGCGGCCTGCGCGTAGCGGTGGTGCCGCGGCGACCGGTGGGCTAGCGGCGGCCAGTGCCCAGCGGGCGCGCTACTGGCCGGCCTCCGCATCTCAACTCTCACGGCATCACGGCGACTTAGCGAGACAGCGACAGGACTGCTCGGCGAGACCCCGTGTCCCTGACCCGACAGTAATGTTCTATTCTTCCATTTGTAGGCATAGCTTTTCCTTCCAAGAAGTTCGTAACACAGAAATACTATATTGAAATACTAAATATTTACATCTCTGTTCATATGAGAAATATTGTAGTACTGTTGAAAATTTCTTCCTATCTTTGATGAAAATATCATTGCTCAGCAAATGTGCTTTCCCTGAAATCATTTAGGAGAACAATTGTTTCAAGGAATAGTGCTGGAGAGATGAAAATCTCTAGCACAAGTCAGTCTCTCTTTTTCCCTCGTATGTTTGCTAAATTGAGCGATTGAATTAGCTTCGTATGTTTTTCCATTATATTGAGTCCGTCTCTCTTTAGTCTGTCAATTTTTTTTCCTTGCCATATGCAATTTTGAATACCCATAGCCCAAATCTTGCGCCCGCCACTGGCCCTAAGCCCCAACTCCTTGGTTCTAGATGCACGGGATATGCATCCCCAGCACAATGACCTGCATCGGATTGGAACACAACCGCCGCCTCACTCGGATGGCCAGCTGTTGCTTGAGGTTGCCAAGCCGCTGGCACACTTTCCCTTGAAGAAGGTGTCTCCCCATCGCCTCCATTGCCGCTCAGGAGAGAAAGGAAGGTGAAGTACTGTTGGTCCCCTTTTCCAGCAGGATGAGTGAGGGGGTGATTGGTTCCCCACATGGCAGGCGAACCAGGCTCTCAGGATGCAGCCTTGGGTTGATTGGTTGCCAGCACTAGCTATTGAGCCTGTCCCACGGGATGCAAAAGGACTCCTCGAGCCTGGCTCCCGAGATGCAATAGAAGTCCTCGTTTCCTTGGAGCCAGGCTTGCGCGGTGCAGCGGTGAGTCCTCAAGAGGTGCGCATAGACACAAGAAAAGCAGCTGGGCACTGGTTAACCAAGCAACCAAGTTCTTTAGCTAGCGTGGCTCGGTAGAGACTTCAACCAATCAGATACCAGTTGCATGAGGAGAGCCTGGCTGCCAGGATCCTGCATGCCTGATAGGAGCTAGGCTCCGGCCTGGTTTGGTTTACGCTGCTTATTTTTAAGCACCCGCCACATTGATGTTTAGATACTAATTAGAAGTATTAAACATAGACTATTTACAAAACCCACTACATAAGTGGAGGCTAAACGGTGAGACGAATCTATTAAGCCTAATTAGTCCATGTGACCGTGTCCTATCGCAGTAGCCACCGTTGTACCAGGAGCCGTGCTCGAAGTAGTGCGGCGTGTAGGTGTGCAGGAATGTGACGAGGCTGCTCTTGCAGTCCCAGCACCAGGCGATGGCCTGAAGCGCCGCCTTGAAGACGTGACAGATGGCGTACGCGATGCCGAACTCGGTGAGGTTGGCCTCGCGGCAATTGACGCTGCCAACGTGGTGGCCGCTGTTGGGGATCGCCAAAACCTAAACACCCTCAAGCGTTGTCCACAACATAAGAAACCCTTTGACCTCGCAAGTTTTTCATCAACTATAAAGAGACGCGGAGCCTTTCTAGCCTCGTGAGTTTCAAACTGAGAGTAAAACTCAGTTATCCTCGAACGTCGTTAGCAGGTCTCAAGACTAACCTCGCAAGTTGCGCGTCAGTAGTAAGAAAAGCGGAACCCCTTTAACATCGCACGCTCTATGGAGGCACCTCTAATAGTAAATCTCGTATCCTTGCATCACCTCTGCTCCTGGAAGGACTCGAGGGCAGTGATTGACAACATTAATGGCTAACTCCTACTGGATTAACCCTCGAGTGTTCGGAGTCGGTTCCGGACACCGAGCTTTTATCTCTTTACTCTTTACTCAGGAATGATGCTCGGAGAAGAACTATGCGAGGCTAGGACCTCTCGACAAGACTCAATGAAGCAGGTGTTGGGGATAGATCCCCAGTACCCGCAAGGAAGGAAGAAGATGGACTCCTACTAGGATTCCTGTGTAATCCTACTAGGACTCATACCTTATAATCCTACTAGGACTCCTACTTATAACCGACTAGTAATCCCACCCCCTGGAGTATATAAAGGAGGGTAAGGGTCCCTGAATTGGTAGGCCAAGATCTCATAGAACCATAACAGAGGACCAAATCATCAACACCAAACAACACCCAAGCGCAGGGCGTAATATACAACACTCCAAACAGGATGTAGAGTATTACACTACTCTGGCGGTCCGAACCTGTATAAATCTGTGTCTTGTGTCCTTGCTTTTACCTTCGAGTTCTACGTCCGATGATCCCCCACCAACCAATCTACTACCTTGGGATACCCCTTGGTAGGTTGCTGGGTATAAAACACCAACATCTGGCATGCGAGGTAGGGGTGATCGTCGAGATCATCGGGCGAGCTTGAAGGATCTCATCATCAAGATCAATCTACTTGACAAGAAGCAAGTCGCTGAGTCGGAGTTCCAAGTAGACGAATCTATACTGAGATAGAATCGATGCACTCCGCTTTCCGTCGAAGACCGAGTCGGTTTCCACCGAAGGTTGCTGCATACAGCTCGTCGATCAAGGCAGAGGCAAATCTGATTCGAGTTGGGAGATCAGGCAGACCGAGGGACCCACACCATAATTCCCAAGATGACAAAGATCTGTTATAGTCATGCGCGGATTGAGGCAAATAATCAACTCTGACTACTCTCCGTAAAAAGCAATTTTGAGGGATTTGTGCTACACACACATGGAAGGCTACCACAGGACCTCAAAATCATAGCCTAACGTGCATAGAAGATGTATACGAGCACTGCTACCCCGACGTCCGGCCGCATCAAGTTGCCGATGACTACTTCGACTATTCATCTCGACTAGAAAACTAGTCGAGGACAGTCTACTTCGACTACTCGTCTCGACTAGAAAACTAGTCGAGGGTGGGTTCCACGTGATCAACAACTAGTTGGAATCGACTCCGTCATCAACAGACGACTAGTTTTAATCTCAAAGTCAGCAAGCCTCCCAAACTGCAAGCTTCGCACCATCTCAGCCTCTACAAGATATACCACTACCTCCACTAAATCCTCCCAATCAAATACCCAAAGCTGAGCCTAATAATGGTCAAAACAGCAACCCCAAAGATCTACCCACCTACAACATGATAATACCAATAGCAAGGCGATCCTTGCAAGAATTCAAAAATCCAAAAATCAAATCCAATACCTTGCCCACCTACGGTATGATCATGCCAATAGCGGGTGGATCCTCACTAGAGTTTGAGAACAAAAGGCAAAGGCAAAATTACTTCAGACAAATCCATTCGATCATCCCTGATGGGCCACCAGCTAAGCTAGAATGGACACACATGACCATCTCCTTCACGGAAGAAGACTTCAAACTCAAAACAGCCTCACATAATGACGCAATGGTGATCGAGGCTATTGTTGCAAGGACAATTGGAAAAGTACTAGTTGACAATGGAAGCTCAGCAGAAATCATTTTTGCAAACACAATCAGAGAAATGAAAATTGATCCTCACCTACTACAGCTAGCAGAAGTGCCACTACTTGGTTTCGGTGGAAAGCTAGTACGAGCCTTGGGTAAAATCACACTACCAGTATCATTTGGAAACCTAGACCGGAACACATAACTTTCGACATTGTGGAAATGTACTATCCATACTTCGCTATCTTTGGCAGGGGATTCATCAACAGGTTCAATGCAGTGATAAGGTAGCTGTTCTTGTGTATGAAGATCCCAGCCGTGAAAGGAGTCATCACAGTCTACAACGATCAACAAACGGCCAGGGACATTGAAAAAGGTGCAACCCCATTGTAGAAAAATGTACACCACTTAGCAAACTCCAACCAGGCTAAGCCCTCAGAAAGAAAAAGCCATACGTTGAGCCTAAAAGAGATAAAGAAAAGATGCAAATGAGTGCTAACCGCGAAACCAAAAAAGTGATGCTAGATGAATGTGCCCTTAATAGAGTTGTAATCATCGGGGCCAACCTCGAACCTGACGAAGAAAAGCAGCTAACTGAATTCTTGAACAAGAACAAGGATGTCTTTGCATGGTCCGCAAGTGACCTGCAAGGAATTGATAGATATATAATAGAACACAGGTTAGAAATAAACAAAGGTGTGAGATCAAAAAAGAAGAAGCTTCAAAAAATGTCAGAAGACAAGATACAAGCTGTTAAAGTAGAGGTTCAAAGGCTAGCTGATGCCAATGTAATACGCGCAATTATGTATCCTAAATGGATGGCAAACACAGTTCCAGTCAAAAAGAAAATGGCAAATGGAGAATGTGTATAGATTTTACTAACCTCAACAAGACATGCCCAAAAGATGACTTCCCACTAGAAAGGGTTGACAAGGTGGTAGATGACTTTGCAAATAGTAAAATGCTATCACTACTAGATATGTTCTCAGGCTATCACCAAATATGAATGAAAAAAAGAAGATGAGGAAAAGACGAGTTTCAACACTCCATTCGGGACATACTACTTTGTGAGAATGCCTGAGGAGCTCAAGAATGCGGGGTTAACTTTCTCAAGAATGATAGCAATAGTTCTAAGCACACAGCTTCAAAGAAACATCCTAGCTTACGTGGATGATATCGTGGTAAAAAGTGACAAACATAAAGATCATATTCATGACCTCGCAGAAACCTTTGCTAATCTGAGGGTAGCAAACTTAAAGCTGAATCTAGAAAAATATGTATTTGGAATTCAACAATACAAGGTCCTAGGATGCCTAGTCTCAACCAAGAGCATCGAGGCTAATCCAGACAAAATCAAAGCTCTAATCGACATGAAAGAACCAGTTTTGGTAAAAGATGTGCAAAAATTGATAGGAAGAATAGCAGCCTTCAACAGATTCATTCCGAGAGCTGTTGAAAGAAGTCTACCCTTTTTCCAAGTGTTGCGAAGCTCCAAGAAGTTTGAATGGGGAAAGCAGCAAAGCAAAGCCTTCGAAGAACTTAACAACTACCTAACAAACATGATGAAACTATGCCCGCCCAAGCCAAAGTCCCCCTTGTTGTTGTACTTTTTAGCCTCGAGGTCTGCAGTTAGTGCTGCCTTAGTCCAAGAAAAAGAAATCGAGGGCAAACTAAGAAAAACCCTAGTGTATTTTGCATCAGAAGCACTATCAGGGTCAAAACTGTTCTACTCAGAGTTCAAAAAATTGCCTACGATGTAATCATGGTAGCGCACAAATTAAGACATTATTTTGAAGGTCACAAAATAGTAGTAGTTACCAACCAACCGCTTCATGACCTATTCACAAATAGAGAAGCCTCGAGAAGAATAATAAAATGGGCATCAGAGCTATCTGAGTACGTGGTGGATTTTGAAAAAAGAAGCGCAATCAAATCACAAGTCTTAGCTGATTTCATAGCAGATTGGACATCTCCATGTAATAGCCAAACTGAGGAGATCGAGGTCCCATGGATCATACAGTGTGATGGGGCTTGGTGTGATAAGGGGGTTGGAGTGTCAGCCATCATCACTTCACCCTCGGGTGTGAAAATCAAATACGCCGTGAGGCTTGATTTCAAAGGCAAAGCAAGGTCCACCAACAACAATACATAATATGAGGCATTGGGGCTAAGGAAAATGAAGGCTTCGGACTAGCAAGTTTTCATTGTGAAATTAGATTCAAAAGTAATACAATTGCACATTGAGAAAGAAAGTGAGGCTAGAGAGCCGGAGCTTGTGAAGTACCTAGCCGCAGTGAGATCAATGGAAAAAATATTTCAAGGGGTTCACCGTCTAGCACATCCCAAGGGTAGAAAACGATGAAGCAAACAAGTTAGCAAAAGCAGCTGTGCAAAACCAAACCATGCCGCCAGACGTATTTTACAAAGTCATTCATTCACCATCAACAAAGGAGCAAGCCTCGAGGGTTTTAAATGCAATCACTAGATTCGACTAGAGGGCTCCAATTATGGCCTATCTCAGAGGACATTACGAGCCTCATGACGAGGCTGAACTAAACAGAATGAAGCTGTTGACACCTTTTTTGACATGTGTCAAAACTGGCATCAAAAGGAAACAGAGATGCTGATGCACTGAAGGGCAACGACTTGTGAAAACGGCCGATAGAGTCACAGAGGTTCAGCCGATGAAAGGTGATAAAGACCCAGAAGATGAGGACGAGAAGTGTCAGCTGATGAAAGGTGATAAAAAATGGGGACCCAGCCCATGAGGATGGGAGGTGTCAGTCGATAAAAGGTTATTGGGACCCAGCCAATGCGAGCAAGAGGATTCGAGCCGATCGGAGATATTAGAGTCCGACCGTTAAAAGGCAAGAGAGTCTTGATCGGTGAAGATATTGCGAGACAATGGATGTGGAGTTGATCGAGGGAGGCCAAATTTGTTTCTGACTCTTGCTTGAGTCGTTTTATTTAGAAAAGTTTGTTTCTTTAGGTACAGATATTGTATTACGTTGTAATAGACTATAACTAGGTGCGAGATCTGAAAAGTATGTACACACAAACAAACAAATCTACTTTATTCGTAAATTACTTTCAAGCCGACGACTTCGCCAAAGTTTTCTTTTTCTTCATGAGTTCTTCCAAGCTAGCAGGGATACATCATCTTGATCTTCGGCTGGATTGTAAGTTCTGCGTTTATCGAGTAATTTCTAGGCTTTAACTTCTAGCGCATCGCTGTTGTTTCGTCTAAATTTATTCATCAAGTTATCGATATTTGCTAGATCTACAAGTTTATTTGTTTAAATCTTGCTGCTTTAGGTTTTATCACCGCTATCCAGCTTGGAATAGGTTCCGATCGGCTTCTTATCCTGTTTTTTCAATCAAGAACTGTTCTATAGCCGATTAGATCTGGTTCAAGTGTTGTCTGTGTAGCATTGTTTAGGTTGCGTTTCAACAGTTCCTTTGCATTGGTTACGCATACATCGACTGACCTAGCCGATCATCTTTTTCTATATCGATTACCTAGCCGTTACGATCTTCTAGAGCTAATCGGAACATCAGCTGATTCACTCTTGAATTTAACATCTTCTTTGCCCTTATCAATTAGCAGGTCAAATTGACTGGCACACCATGGATCAAGAGGGTTACAACTTGTACTTGAGCGAAGCAGATCTCTCAGGTTTTGTGTGTTAGTACGTGAAGATCCCCGCCCGATTTTTGCGTCAACACACTTTTGGCACGCCCGGTGGGACTACGAGCAGTTTTCAACATGTCTATTCCGGAACCTTCTGATCTCTCAAACAAAAACATCATGGAGGTTATGGAAGATGATCTTAAGGAGGATCAGAAAAGTGATCTAGCAAGAGCTATGGAGGAATATAAATTGATGTACTTGAGATCCTATAGCCTTACCAAGAGGGGAGAAGTTATTAAAAAGCATGATTTTCCAACCCCTTGTCATATCACTATCGATGAGAATCCAGGGAAGATGTAAGAATTGGTCAACCAAGCTGTTCATCAAGTGTTGATCAATCAATCTTAAGTGATGACCAACACCGTTCACAACGGTGTCGTCAACACTTTACTCGGGGGAGCTTCTCAAGCTTATCAAGGTCTGGCCTATGAATCCCCTAGTAGGGGGAATAGTGCCCCAATCGGAAACATCATGATAGCACCTCGTATGACTCATTCGGTTTCTCAGTAGATGTAGTCAAGAGGAGGTTACAATATTATGCCACCACTGACACCCAATGCTACACTACCTCCACCGATGCAGATGGGGACTCAGACTTCCCCAGTATATTCTACTCCATCGCCATTGACTTCATCATTGGTGCGATGGGGAGCAGCAGGAACACCAATCGGATGGAACCCGATCACTGGGTTTGGAATGCCTCCAGGGTTGTTAACCCCATCCATGGGATCTCATATACAGATACCACAGGTGTTGACTCCTCAACCGATGACCCAGCATCAACAGAAAGATACTTCAAAACTCAATGGGGGAATCGACACTTTGATTCCTCATCAAGACGGGTCAACAATGGTATTGTATAATGAGGAGGCAGGCACACTATAGCACGTTAAACTTCCTCAGTGGCAAGCATTGGCTTCTCAACTGATAGTTCAGCCGCAGCCTCAGCAACAAGCATCAGCTGCTATACTGATAGTTTTGCCACAACTACAGTAACAAGCATTGGCTTTTCAGCCGATGATTCAGCCGATCATGCTGCAACAACCACATACTGCACACTAGTAGGTAGATTGGGCTGCAAAGATAGCTGAAGTCATGCAAGATCAGTTCAGGTTAAAACCTAAACAGCAGACTTACATGTATAGAACGTCGTATCCACCTGCTTACGATCTGCTTCATTTTCCCCATCGGTAAAAAGTACCTGACTTTACCAAGTTCTCTGGACAAGATGATACTTCTACGGTAGAGCACGTCAACCGATTCATTATTCAATGTGGAGAAGCAGCTGCGCAGGATGCGTTGAGGGTTTGGTTATTCTCATTGTCTTTGTCCGGATCGGCCTTTGCGTGGTTCACGTCACTTACAGCGAATTCTATTATTTCTTGGGCCGATCTGTAGAAGTAGTTTCATAAATACTTCTTTGCTGGAGTCCACGAGATGAAGCTCACGGATCTGACTTGTTTGAGGTAGAGGAGTGATGAGTCAGTAGCTGGCTTTATACAAAGATTCAGAGAAGTCAGAAACAAATGTTATAGTTTGGTCCTAAGTGATAGCCAACTAGCTGAAGTAGCCTTTCAAGGACTCTTGCCGCACATCAAAGAAAAATACACATCACAAGAGTTTGAAAGTCTAAGTCAACTTGTGCATCGGATGTCAAACTAGGAAGTGCGCCCTTATGAGCAGAAGAGGAACTTCTAGAAGAGGGTTGCATATGTGGAGTACTCCGATTCGGATGAGGAGAAGGAAATCAGCTTGGCTGAATGGGTCAAAAACAAGAAGCTAGTTTTGTGTCCATTTGGCAGGAAAGAACCTGAAAAGTTTGGGTTCGATACTACCAAAGCTGACAAAATCTTTGATTTGTTGTTGCAAGAGGGGCAGATAAAGTTGTCGCCCTATCATACTATCCCATCGGCTAAAGAGCTCAAAAAGATCAAATAGTGCAAGTGGCATATTGCTACGTCTCATGATACAAATGAGTGCAAAGTTTTCCGCTAGCAGATCCAATCGGCTATTGAGCAGGGAAGACTTAAGTTTGAAGTCCCTACAAAGCCAGCAAAGTTGATGAAAATCGACCAGCACCCTTTTCCAACTAACATGGTGGAAGTTGGTGGTAAGGGTGCAATCTAGACCAAAGTGTTGACTTCAGAATCGGCCAAGAAGAGTGGAGCTGTGGATCCTAAAGTTCAGATATCGGCAGATGTCATCAAGGGAAAAGGTCGATTAGAAGAAGGAGAAGGTTCAAAGGGACCTCGTAGGTCGATTACTTCTCAAGAATTGCTCAACAAATTCCAAAGGCATCAAGAGAAAGCAAGGCACAGGGAAGAGAAGATACGTCACCATGAAGATTATTGGAGGTGCACGTTCTTCATATACTGCGGGAAGAAGGGATCAAACTACCATCGGCTGATAACTGCCCTGAGTGCAATGGTTTGTGTCAGGATAGCCGATCGTTCAAGAGGCCATGCTTTGATGATAGAAATTGCAAGCTGATCATTAGAAATAGATCTGATTATGGTGACAGGCGTATTCCAGTGCATGGTCGACTGCGGGGCAGGGTCAATGTGCATGATTGGCTGGGGGGTAGAAATGGCATACCTAATTAGCTAGAAGAAAGGGCCAATGAAAGAGTCCCTGATGAGGAGCCGATGTGTCGTGAACCAGAGTGGCAGCGTGCATCACATCATGGTGGTGCGAAGCACCCTAGGTGGTGCCCAGAAGGTTTGACCAAGTCCCAGAAGAGAAGAGTTCAGCACTTGCGCTAGTGGGAATAGCAAGAAGAAGAAGAAAAACGTGCCTTAGAGAGGAAAGGAGTCAAATCCCAAGTATGGTGCATCAAAACGAAAGCCGATAATGTGGATGATAACCATAAATCGGCTGCAGACATCAACATGGTCTTCATTCTGCCGATGGAGTTTATGGCTCCAGCTAATCATAGTGAAATATAGGAAGCAGAGCGAGGGATTGCGCAGTTAACCTTAGAGCCAATGCCGATTACCTTTGAGAAGCCTAAGGATGAAAAGCATCAGCACTTAAAAGCTTTGTTCCTCAAAGGATAGGTTAATGGGAGGCCAGTTACCAAGCTGCTAGTGGATGGAGGTGCGGCGGTAAATATCATGCCATATGCCATGTTTTGCAAGCTTGGAAAGGGCAAAGAAGACTTGATGAAAACGGATATGATGTTGAAAGACTTTGAAGGAAATATCTCACCAGCTCGGGGGGCACTCTGCGTTGATTTGATGATTGGATGTAAGACCTTACCTACCACATTTTTCGTCATTAATGGTAAAGGGTCATATAACATGCTCTTAGGTCGAGATTGGATTCATGCCAATTCCTGTATCCCATCTACAATGCATCAATGCCTCATCCAGTGGATCGGCAATTCAGTGGAAGTTGTCCCTTCCGATTCCTCTTTCAGCATTGCTGCGACCGATGCCTAGCAGTGGAGTTGTGAACAAGTAAGTTGTATATCTGGCAAAGCCTGGGATACAGACTTCTTGAAGGTGTCCGATTTTGGACTATAGCTGATCCAAGCAGTCGGCTCAGAAGAATCATCTTGATGGATGAGTTCATTGAAGATGATGGGAAGCTTGGGCACGGGTTTACGTCGGCTGATAAATTAGAGCAGGTAGATCTTGGAGATGGTAGAAAGCCAAGGTCGAAGTACATTAGTGCTAAGTTAGATGCTGAGTATAAGCAAGAATTGATTAAGTTACTTAGAGAGTTCAAAGACTTCTTCACTTGGGAATATTATGAAATGTCTGGTTTAGACCGATCTATTGTTGAACATCGGTTGCCTATAAAGCTAGGGTATCTGCTGTATCAGCAGCCTGCACGGCGTTGTAATCCAAAAATGTTGCCTGATATTAAAGCTGAGATTACAAGATTAATTGAAGTTAACTTCATTAGGCAGTGTCATTATGTTGAATGGATTTATAATGTTGTTATTGTATACAAGAAGAATGGAAAGCTACGAGTTTGTATTGATTTCAGGGATCTCAACAAAGCCTCGCCGATGGATGGTTATCCGATGCTAGTAGCCGATGTGCTGATAGATGCTGTTGTAGGGCACAGAGTTATTAGTTTCATGGATGGTAATGCTGGGTATAACCAGATATTTATGGCTGAAGAAGATATTTCCAAAATGGCTTTTAGGTGTCATGGGCACGTCGGCTTGTTTGAGTGGGTCGTCATGACTTTTGGATTGAAGAATGTTGGGGCTACATATCAACGGGCCATGAATTATATTTTCCATGAACTCATCGGCAAGATAGTGGAGATTTACATCGATGATGTCATGGTTAAATCAAAAGAATACCAAGAGCATTTGGCCGATTTACGCAGGGTTCTGGAGTGTACAAGGAAGCATGGACTGAAGATAAATCCAAATAAGTGTGCTTTTGGTGTATCGGCTGGACAGTTCTTGGGTTTCATAGTACATGAACATGGCATCGAGGTTAGTCAGAGGATCATTGGTGCCATTAACAAGGTTGTTGCTTTAGAAAATAAAACTGAGCATTAGTCATTGATCGGCAAGATTAATTTCATTCGAAGTTTCATATCAAACTTGTCTGGAAGAATTCAGCCATTCAGTTCATTGTTAAAATTAAAGGTTGATAAAGAATTTGTTTGCGGAATGGAACAACAAAAGGAATTAGATGATATCAGGCAGTACTTAGTGTCACCTCCGGTGTTGGTACCTCCGTAGGAACATAAGCCATTCAAGTTGTACTTATCTGCTGATGAGCGTGACATCGGATCGGCCCTTGTTCAAGAGTTTGAGGGTAAGGAACGGGTGATTTATTACATGAGCAAGAGACTCTTGGATGTGGAGACCAAGTATTCTCCAATCGAAAGGCTCTATTATCGGCTGAATGCGTCGTCGTATGCAAAGATGATGTATAGGCTAGTGGTGAAAGAGATGAGCTTCCACGATTCTAAGTTTATGGTGCTATCATCTGGAATCAGGCCTTTTAGTCTGTTGTACTCAAGACTGCTAGAAAGTTTTTCCCTAGGCTTCACGAGATCGGTAAAGAAAGGTTTTATTGGCAATTGCCCAAAAGCAAGTTGGCGGGGTGCTGCCGATGGGTGATAAAATTCATAGGTCGGGTGTTGACCTTTCCCGGCAAAGAAGTTGGCTCGAAGAATTCCAAGCGTGATGATTGCTGCAAGATCTTCTGCGCTAAATGTGGCCATGGCAAAATTGAAGCTGATGGGTAATTCAAAAGGAGAGTTCTCATCATAATAAGCATACCAAACTGTTGCCTTGTCGGTGAGGCCATTATAGAAGCATTTGAAAAAATCAGCCACCCCAGAAGGAGACTATCTGTCGCTAGGGAAGATGGAGATAGCTTCACCGTATGATGTGCATCGGTGGGTTTCAGGACTTGCATCTTCTAGCTGATCTTTTGGGAAGGACATTTTCTTGATGTCCTGCCCCAAGACATGTTGCAGGTGTAGGTTAAGCCATAAGTTGATAAACCACCAAGGGCCACCTAAGTTGCCGATGGGTTGTCTGACCAATAGCTTGATGGACACCTGGTGCAGCAAGTGATAGACAGATCCAAGAAGGTGTTTCCCTAAGGGAATTGAATTCCCCATCGACAGCGCTTCGGCTAGGCTTTGAAGATTGGTAGTTGGTCCAGCCGATCTTCCACAGAAAATGAACTTGTCCAGCCACATGTTCAAGAAAGCAACATGTTCCTTAGCGTCGATAGTGCCCGTTTTGGCATAACGGCTGATGTAGCCTTTCCATCCGCCGATGGTTTTTGTTTCTAGCCAATGAGAGGGCTTCGCAGGAAGGGTGAGTGTGCTATCGGCAGAAGTGATGTCTAAGCCCGTCAGCATCAGAACGTCGGCTAGTGTGGGCGTCATTGGCCTGTGACCAAACAAAAATGCATTCAGAGCATCTGACCAGAGATATGATGCGGCAATTAGCATAGACTCATTTCTGGCCATATTTGACAGGGAAAGGGTGATGCACTGGTTGATGTTGTATTTCTCCCAAAGAGGTCTTTTTGAAGCTGCTATTCTGAGATACCCGTCTTTCCATCTAGCTATATGACTAGGCCAGGATCTAAAGGCTTGACTCCAGTCAGTTAAATCCATGGATGCAAGCTTAAAGGGGATCCTATTGGTTTCTAAGTTGATCAGATCTGTTGGGTCAGGATTCCCCGTAGGGCCTAAGTAGACAAATCCGGGCTTATCATCTATAGGGATGGTGATCCTATTCCTAAGTTCCTGAGAATGCGGACATTTCTAGATCAGATGAGGGAAAGTAAGAATGCAGAAAGAATGACGGGAGATAGAAAACATACCTCAGGGATTGAAGAAAGGCTCGCCATGGATGAAGCAGACCTACGACTTGAAGCAACCGTTGGGGAACACGGATGGGTCACCGCAGATCGCTTTTTCGTCCGAGGAAGGAAAAGATCAAGATCTATTTTGATGCGTGAAAGGGTGAGCCGGTAGAGGAGGAAGATGATGGCCGTGGATTTATAGTCTTGCCTGTGAAGGGTATGTATGACATTTCATCCGCAGTCCGTGCGAAATACGAGAAGCTGTTGTTCGCAGGCACTTTTTTAGGATGGTAAATCATGGCCAAGAGAATTTTGGAAGCGAAATATATATTTCACTCCGAAACTAGGGGGCATGTGTTGACACCGTTTTTTGACATGTGTCAAAACTGGCGTCAAAAGGAAGCAGAGATGCTGATGCATGACAGAAGGGCAACGGCTAGTGACAATGGCTGATAGAGTCACAGAGGTTCAGCTGATGAAAGGTGATGAAGACCCAGCCGATGAGGACGGGAAGTGTCAGCCGATGAAAGGTGACTGGGACCAACCGATGAGGACGGAAGGTGTTAGCCGATGAAGGGTGACGGGGACCAGCCGATGCGAGCAAGAGGATTCCAGCCGACCGGAGATATTGGGGTCCAACCATTAAAAGGCAAGAGAGTCTTGATCGGTGAAGATGTTGCAAGACAATGGATGTGGAGTTGGTCGAGGGAGGCTAAATTCGTTTCTAACTCTTGTACAAGTCGTTTTATTTAGAAAAGTTTGTTTCTTTATGTACAGATATTGTATTGCATCGTAATCGACTAGGACTAGGAGTCTTGAGTTTAGTATATAAATAGAGACCCTGCAAGGTCTGAAAAGTATGTACACACAAACAAACAAATCTACTTTATTCGTAATTTACTTTCAAGCTGGCGACTTCATAAAAGTTCTCTTTTTCTTCACGAGTTCTTCCAAGCTAGTAGGGCTGCATCATCTTGATCTCCGGCTGGATTGTAAGTTCTGCGTTTATTGAGTAATTTCTAGGCTTTAACTTCCGGCACATCACTGTTGTTTCGTCTAAATTTATTCATCAAGTTATCGATATTTGCTAGATCTACAAGTTTATTTGTTTAAATCTTGTTGCTTTAGCTTTTATCACCGCTATCCAGCTTGGAATAGGTTTCGATCGGCTTCTTATCCTGTTTTTTCAATCAAGAACTGTTCGTACGCAAAGGTCACCGCCCAATTTTTGTGTCAACAGAAGCAAAGGGCTAGGGCTATGCCATAGTCGATGGAGAATTATAGAAATCCGAAATATTGGCTCCTTGGCTACAATGTATAACCTTAGAAAGTGGCAAAGAATTGCTAGCTGAAATCCACAGTGGATTTTGCGGTTCTCGCATCGGAAACAGAGTTCTAGTGGGCAAAGCTGTAAGGCAAGGTTTTTCTGGCCAACTGCGATCTTCAAAGCTCGAAGCTTAGTAAGAACTTACGAGGCTTGTCAAAAAATAGCTGATCAGCATAGAGCACCTTCACTAACTGTACAGCTAATACCGCCAACCTAGCCGCTGTAGAGATGGGGCATGGACTTGGTGGGACCCCTACCAACTGCTCAAGACAACTGCAAGTTCGCAGTAGTGGCAGTCGACTACTTCACCAAATGGATCGAGGCTAAGCCATTGGCAAACATAACCTCGAGTTCTGTGCAAAAGTTCTTTTGGTAGAATATCATCTGCAGGTTCGAGGTCCCCAGAGAGCTAACAATGGATAACAGAAAATAGTTCAATTGTAATGATTTCAAGGAATTCTGTGTAAGCATAGGAACCAAGGTAAAATTTGCCTAGTACACCACCCCCAATCCAATGGAGCTATAGAAAGAGCAAACGACATAATCTTTTTGAGCATCAAAGAATACCTGTATGACCAAAAGAAAGGGAAATCGATAGATGAACTCCCAAAGGTCATCTAGTCTCACAACACCACAGCCTCAAGAGCAATGGGTTTTATACCCTTCCGGCTTTTGTACGGTTCTGAGGCAATGACTCTTGAAGAAATTAAGAACAAAAGCTTAAGAGTGCTCAAGATTGAGGCTCCGGACAATGAGAAGATCGATAAAGATATGATAGAGCTTGACATACTCCAAGCAGAAGAAAACCTTGACAAGTATCAACAAGAAACAAGAAAATGGAGGGATGGGAAAGTAGTGAAAAAAGAAATCAAGGTAGGAGATCTAGTTATCAAAAAGAGAAAGAACTGGGAGAACCTCGGGAAGTTACAAGAAACTTGGGAAGGGCCATATGTTGTCACTCGAAGCAACAGTCCAGGATCCTTTTATCTCGCAGATCAGCTTGGAGCAGAGTTATCACATTCTTGGAACATGGATAACTTGCGCAAATATTACTCATAGTCGCCACACTTGTAAAAGCCTTCGGCTTGTGAATCTATAAAAAATGTCGAGGGTAGAAAATTTACTTTCTCGCATTTACTTTCCTGCAAACGGACCATACTCTTTTCCTTGCTGGGGGGCTCCACACTGGAGGCAAGGGTTTTAACGAGGTGGATCCATGTGAATTTTTTACATTCTAATGAAGTACAATTCCCCCTTACCTCATGTTTGTCAAGCCTCGAAGGGGCTATCACATTGCGTTTCTGCACAAGCAAGACTTGCATTTCTGTGCAAGCTAAAACAAAAACCAACAACAAGTTGTGGCAAAACCTAGCATTTCCGTGCGACGAAAAACTTGCATTTCCGCGCAAGCATTGGGCAAAAGCAACAAGTTGCAGCACCAATTTTACTTTTCGAATACCTCGAACCTTGCGTTTCTGCGCAAGCGAAACATCTCATATCTCTGCGAAAAAAGAGTTGTGTTTCCGCGCAATCTCTAGGCAGAAGCAACAACAAGTTGCAGCATCAGCTTTACATGATCAGCATTTATCCAAAATTTTATCTAACCTCGCAGGTCTACAAGCTTTATGGTCGAAGCAACAAAGAGTTGCAATTTCGACCTAACTTTTCGTCAAATTTTTTAAGTCCACAAAACTTGGAACAAGTTTTTGTCAACTTATCATTACAATACATGAATATATAAACTTTAATAAAAATTACATCAAAAGATAAAAGTTCCTAGGATAACTCAATCACTGATCAAAAGGGTATCAACCAACAAAATTCACACAAAGTAATGAAAGGGGGTGACGTTTTTCGCAAAAATAGTTTTCATGCCTTTGTGTGAAAATTACGCTAAAGCAACAGATCAATAACCCCCTTGAGGCTAATCAAAATTTCACACGTCAAAAACCTTGTTAAACAAACATGCTCGATCTTTAATAGCTACAACAAAATCTTTGTAAAAAACAATAGGGGGGGTAATGTTTTTTCAAGAAAAAATAGAATTTATTCCTATATTCTACAAGTTTTGTTACAAGTCAAAATGACAATTCAATCACATGACCAGGTTTCGAACCTCGAAACTCTGCAGCATCACACACAAAGGCTAAGTCAAATTCACGGCTTTGTGGGCTAAGGGGCTCCGACTTCACCCTCAAGGCTTGAGGTATTTCTTCTTCTACTACACCAAGTGTACAATCATCCAACATAAAGCTTTGCACAAAAAAGCATTCGCAGCAAAAACTCCAGAAATCTTGAAAACTAGCGTCAGGATGAAAAAGAATGATAGAGACACCAAGTGTGCCCACTAGCAACAACGTTCACATGATGGAATCGAAGGGGAAGTATGTCCTGCACAAGCCCATCACCAAGGACCTACGCAGGTTAAGTTACAACCAATAAGTGTTTCAGTACTCAAACCGTACCTATACATCAAAAGATCAGACTTTTTCAGACTAGAACCTAAACCTCATGATGCTCCGAGCTTCCCGCCTCCTGATTGTTTTTCTCTTCCAGTTCAGCCTCTTTAACCTATCATAAGAAAAAAGGAAAACCGTAAGCAAAAAGAAGAGTACCTTAGCGAGCTTTCTTACAAAGGAAAAAAGATACGAACCTTTGCAAGATGATCTTGGGCAAGTAGTTTCGCATAATCACATTCGGAAGCCGCCCAAAACTGCTTTAAGAAATTCTTCTTTACAATTTGCACATTCTTGGACATTTCTTGTACATCGAGCTTCAAGGCTAAGAGAAATTGATAGCTATGTGCCCCGACTTTCAGAGAGTCTGAGCAGCCTTCCCCCTCAAGCATGTTTAGAGTACCCTCGCAGCACAAAGAAACGGCATAGTTGCTAGCGCCTGCAATAACATAAGGAAAGGACTTGAACTCTTTGTCCATCCAATCGAACATTTCCATAGCACCAGTATTGTTAGGAAAGGGGAGTGGCTCCGCCCCAAATTCAGCCAAGGCAAGTTTGTATCCTTCATGGATCTGAGCAAAGCGGGCCTTCAGCATTTGTTCTGCCCCATCAATAAAACCTTTCTAATCCTTGAGGCTCTTCCCTAATTTATGAATCATTGAATCATTTTCAGTACAAGACTTTGCAAGCCCCTCATTGTTTTTCCTTAGATCACTGCATGTCATCACAAGAAGGTATTTGTTCTTCTTAAGCTCAGCATTTTCTTCCTTAAGTGAGTTACAGAGACTATCCAATGCGGATTTCTCTTTCCTCAACCTCGACATTTCAATCTCAAGCTCAAGAATTATAGCACTCTACTCAAGCAGAACTTTCTCTTTATCTTGAAGCCTGTTAATAGCAACCTTGCAAGCAATTACATCCTAAGAAAAAGCAAAAAGTATATCAAGGAAAAAATTCAAACGGGTCAAGAAAAAACACTAAGACCAACAGCAAAAGTCACACCTTGTAGCCGAGGATAACTGTGATCCTCGCCAAATGATCAGGGTCATAACAGCGCAAAGATTTTTCATATTCTGCAAAATAAAAGAAAAAATCCTAAGCAAAGGTCTCATAAAAAAGAGAGCTAAAGAGAAATCCAACAATATACTAACCCTCAGGATCAAAATAACTGCCCCGGGTGTCACTTTGAATAGAAGCCTTAACCCTCATAGGAGCATGAGGATTTTTCCCTTCATCTTTAGCAAGTTCACCCTCCTCAAGAAACCTCGGAAGAAACATTGATCTTAGACGTCTCCTTCAAAGTTGCTTCCACCATCTCACCTACAACCCGAAGTGAGTCCCTCGATCCCCATAGTAGTGGAGGATTGAAAGTATCATCATCCTCACCTGACCCAGCACATGGACAGCCAGTAATTTCTCCTTAAGATATGTTCTGAAAGCCTTATTCTATTCCAGCACAGACTGAGGTGGGGCAGAACCCTTGGGTCCACCCTCAGAAGCAATGAGGGTTCAATATATGGCTCTCTAGCTACGCCAACTGCATTTTGCAATTCCATCAAAAATTTAGTGGAAGCACCACTAGCATCCATGAAGCTTAATTCAGGTAGGAATTCGATGTCATTTTTACCTGATGGAGTAGCCAACGGCTGCTCCGCCGACTCCACACCACCAAGCACAACGGAGTCAGGATTAGCCTTCTTGGCAGAAATGACAGCCTCGGGGTGCAACTCCTTTTGAGTAGGAGAATCAAAAGTCTTGTCATCAAGCAAATCTCGCAAAGGGGAAACCAAAGATGAATCCTCATTCAAAAAGCCATCATCATCGTCATCATCATCTAAGACACTCACAATTCGCAGTCCAGATTTCTTGGCAGCCTTCTTAAGCTTCAAACCTGCCAAAGCCCCCACAGCCTCGAGCTCAATCTTGGAATCAACAGCTTCAACCTCGGGCTTTTGAGTCAAGGGTTTCAAATCCTCCACAGCATCGAGCCTTTTGCTAGAAGAACCTAATGCTTGATCATCAGAAGAGCCTTGACTAAGAAGACTTTTCCTTTTAAGGGCCTCAAGACCAGGAGCCATTGACTTCTTCCCAACTTCAACAACGGCCATGATAGACAAATCTTCAGCTTTCCTTTTCTTTTTCCCTTTACCTACATTGCTACCAATTTCCATAGAACCAGTAGCACCAGCCTCGTGCATCCGCTTCGAGGGTTTACGAGGCTTGACTGGAGGCTCTACTTCTATTCCCATCTCAGAAAATACATGGTTCAGTTGGACACCATGTGTAACAATCTTGCAAGCCGATAGATATTCACTCTCGTGATAAGGCCCTAGGATATCAACAGCACGTCTCTCAACCTCACCAACAAAAAGACCAGCATTCACCCCCTCCGGCAAGCTCAAACCAAAGAGAGGGAAAGGAATCGGCCTGTGGTACCACGTTACAGTTTTCATCACGATTTCCTTCAGCGTCCACCCATGAGAAAGGGGCCAAATGTCCACGGCTAGAAATTCGTCAAACAAATCCCATCCGACAACAGCTGAAAACGCAAGAACAAAAGCATCGTCGCAAGTCCGGAAAGCTTTCATCATCCCAAAAGTGCGAGCTGATGTAATGTTAAGAGGAGACATCAAACTATAGAATGGGTAAAATGGCTGACCAAAACCAGAAGCCTCGGACATGTCAACCTTGACATTGAACTAGTAAGCAAGCCAATCATCGTCACATATGTTCTTTTGAGCTACAGAGAGCTTGACTCTAGAAACTTTCTTATTTTCATTTTTCCTCTAGGCCGTGAATGTACAACAACCAAACTAAGTCTCGAAAGCCTCTTTCTCATCATCAAATTGAACTCTCTTTTTCTGAATATGAAGCTCGTAGAGCCTTGCAAAACCATCTACATCAACAACCCCACCAAATGTGCGCTCAACCCAGAAAAACTTAGAAAGTGTCACAAAAGCATTAGGCGTAAGCTGGTGAAGCTTGGCCCCATACCTGTCTAGGATCTGAGGCAATATCTTGTCACATGGAAAACATAGGCCAGCAATGAAAAAATCCCTAAAGACCATAGCCTCGCTAGGATTGGGTTTCGGCACAAGCTCTTCGCCGGGAGGCCTCGCCACGTCCTTAGGAAATTAGCCTTTGCTAACATAAAAGTCTATTGCGTTCTAGGGAACCAGCGAACAGCAAAAGCGAAGCATTGGCACATAAGTGTCCTTGCCGGCCATGAGCTTCGAAGGATTAGCCTCGACGTTGGTCAGATTCTCTCCACTATCAGTATCAGAAGAAATCTCCATATGTTGAGGATCCTCAAGATCCTCCTGATGTTGAGAACCCACGTGATCCTCCCGATGCTGAGAATCCCCGTGGACCTCGTGTCTCTTAGGAGCGTCCCCACGCAGCCTCGCTTGCTCTTCCAGCTCTTCAGGAGTCATTAACCTTGCAGTTTGAATAGTATGAGGTAGCTAGATAACATACAAAAATAAATCAAACAACAAGTGAAAGAGCAAAAGTAGAAAAGAATGAAAGAGAAGGATAGGAATAATACCTTCGAAGCTAGAAAGATCAATACAAAGAGCAAAAAAACACGAATCTCAAATCAATAAAACGACAACAAACAAGTTCTCAGCAAAGACGTGAGGACAACCTCAAGCAACCTATACCCCCGCCTTTTACAGGGGAGTTAGCGGGTGCAAAGGGACACCTCGAACCACGATTTGAATTCGATACAGCACCCAATTAGAAAGTGACACCTCAGGCGTCAACAGTCACCGTTGGCTCATTTCTCCTCCGATGCTCGAGGGTGATGTTTTAGGTGAGTGATCTCAAAGTCGCGGGTTTGGCCCGTCGGAGTCGACCCTCACCCACGAGGGGCTACTGTTGGGGATCGCCAAAACCAAAATACCCTCGAGCGCCGTCCACAACATAGGAAACCCTTTGACTTTGCAAGTTTTTCATCAAGTATAAAGAGACGCGGAGCCTTTCTAGCCTCACGAGTTTCAAACTGAGAGTAAAACTCAGTTACCCTTGATCGTCGTTAGCAGGTCTCAAGACTAATCTCGCAAGTTGCGCGTCGGTAGTAAGAAAAGCGGAACCCCTTTAACCTCGCACGCTCTATGGAGGCACCTCTAATAGTAAATCTCGTATCCTTGCATCACCTCTGCTCCTGGAAGGACTCGAGGGTAGTGATTGACAACATTAATGGCTAACTCCCACCGGGTTAACCCTCGAGTGTTCGGACTCGGTTCCGTATACTGAGCTTTTATTTTTTTACTCTTTACTCAGGAATGATGCTTGGAGAAGAACTATGCGAGGTTAGGACCTCCCAACAAGACTCAACAAAGCAGGCGCCTCAAGGCTGGGCGTTCATCTCGGATCACGGATGAAGCCTCGAGGCTGGACGATCGGCTTAAAATGAAGATGAAGTCTCGAGGTTAGAGGGCAGAAGATGTGAGAAATGTGACCACGTGGAAAAGTTCAATTTGTACACATGTTCCTTAATTACCTTTATGTACGGCATATCCTAGGGATATAGTGATTGAGAGAGGATATTTTCGGAATGTAAAGTACGGCATATCCTAGGGATATAGTGATTGAGAGAGGACATTTTTGGAATGTAAAGTAGGTCATGGATCACTATAAAAGGGGAGCCCTACCCATTGTAAAGGGACAACCTTTTTCAATTAGAAGGAAGGCTCCGTTTCATTTGTAATTCTAAATCTGTTCGGTGTTGAAATTGTTTGACACCCACAGCCACCCTCCCGCAGGTAGTTGACGCGGAAGAACCAGTTCCCGCTGGAGATGACAGCGTAGTCGAGCCCCAGCAGGCGGCTGACCCAGTTGGTGCTGAGCCTGTCGACGTAGATCTCCATCCCCGGCATCGTCCACTTGGTTTTGAACCTCTCTAGTTGGATGTCGAAGGAGGAGAGAGGCTTGCCGTTGGCGTCGACGACCGGGACGGCGTGCATGAAGAACTCTGTCCACACCGCCATGAGCATGAAGTTGTGCACCGGGAAGTGCCATGTCCCGTCGGTGTATTTGTCCTCCGTAGGCGTCTCGGCCTGCATCATCAACATTAGCGAAACTGTTCTATCATTTTGACCCTGATAAATCACGAGATCAACGAGCTGTGCCATAAAATGTTAATGGACGCACATGCATGCGCTACCTTAGACAAGAGACAGAGCAGAGAGTCCATCTGGTTGCGTGCCAGCAAGTCACCGATGAAAGCGAGCCGCTTCCCGCAGACGAAGTGGAGAAACCGCTCTGGCACGAAGCGCGGCAGATCGCAGCCGTCGGGCTGCCACCGCCAGTAGAGATGGCTCATTGTCAAGGTCTCACTCATTCTCCCTCAAAATTCACTTTCTGAAAACCTACTTAAGTTTATGGAAAAAAACGTTTTTGAATAAGTTATCTCAAAATCTCTTCTAACAAATTTCCTAGAGAACTTGCAAAAGGTTTTCTATTGACTGTCTTCCAAAAAGTTTTCTCTAGAGATTGTCTTCCAAATTAAAAGTTTTCTAGAGAACTTCTAAGAAAATTCTAGAAAACAGGGAAGGAAGTGAGACAGTGAATGCTAGAGAGTAGAGACTGTTAGATTGATCTACTCCCCAATGGGCCCAAAGGCCCATCGGGACCCTGATCCGCGCCCTGATCGGGGGCGCTCACCCTAGCATTGGGTGGTGGGCCCCTGTCGCGCTGCGCTATATAAACAGGGTGGGGGACCCGGCTCGGCTCATGAGGTTCGCCGCAGCCAGCCGTCCCACCGACACAACTACCGATCTAGGTTTTGCGCAGTAGCGGCGGGAAGTACCACCGCCACCTCACCGGCGACCGGACTCGGCACTGCGCGTCGCTGCCTTGCGCAGACTTCCCCAAGCGATTTCGCGATGGCCAGCAGCTCTGCTGCTTCCACCCCTAGGGGTGAAGGTACCCCTATCTCTCTCACTCCCTCTCGGTTAAGACTAGAACGTCATGAACCCTTGTCAACCTCTTGTATCACGGCTAGATGTGTATCTAGAATCTCTAGATTCTATCCTAACAATGGTATCAGATGTTCGTCTAGGAGTAGATCTAGACCGGAAAGAAGAATATGAGAAAGAGAATCAATGAAGATTGAAAAAGAAATAAAAAAAGTAAAACCCTAACCCTAACCCTAGATCTAAAGAATGAAAGCGGCAGCTTACCTGTCGCCGACCTCACCGCCGCACGTCCACCGACGGCGAGTGGCAAAGGTCGGCCGAGCCTCGGGCTCGCCGGGGAAAAGGTCCACCCGAGCCGCTGGAGCATCCGCTCGGGGCTCGGGGGGGGGGAGGGGGGGGGGCAACAGCACCACCAAAGGACCGCTCGACGGCGGCGCGCCCAACCCTCGCGGTGCACACGCGCGCCGGCGAGGGGACCCGCGGTGGCACCGGCCCTCTTCCATGGTCGCCATGGCCACCTCCTGGATCTCGGAGTAGGCTCCGAGGGACAGGGAGAGGGGGAGGGAAAGCAAGCAAAAGAGAGGGAGGGGGCTGCTGCGGCCGTGCGCCGGCGGGGCCATCCCTCAACCGCCGCCGCCGGCCATCGCCGGGCGCGGGAGAGACAGCCCCGCCGCGGGGGAGAGAAAGAACAGAATGATCTAGGGTTTCCAGGGGAGTCGGCCATCGGGCATTTTTGTTCCGCCGAAATCAACGCGCGGCCATCCGATTAGATCGATGGCTCACAGCGGCCGGCGGGGGTCCACGATCGATTGGGCTGGAAACGGCCCAGGCGGGAGGCGGCAGCAGGCCGCATTCGCGGCCTAGGCCCACGCTGCGGCATGTGAATGCAGCCGCGTGGGAGGGCCTGTGCCAAGACGTTTTTGGCGGGCCACCTTAGCGGGCCGACGGCGTCGTGCAAGCGGGCCGAACGCGGGAACGGGCTGTGGGCCGTTTTCGCTGCTGGGCCGAAAAGGAAGTTTTGCACAGTAACGCCTGATAATTAGTTTTTTCTATTTCCAGAAGCATTTGATTGATGTTTTTTGCATAATTTTAGTCTCTAATCTAATTTGAACCAACAGGATAATTTGTATTAGAGATTAATAAAGTTTATACAGTGATTTTGCTTCTGAAAATAGATTTATTTCACAGTTTCCGCTGCAAAAGTCAAATTTATTGCTCTTTTTAAATTTAATTTGAACCAACGAGACAATTAAATTTGTGAGAGCATGATAAAGTTAATTAGATTATGGTGTTGTTATTTTCTGACCAACGTTGTTAATAACTGTATCATGATTTAAAATTTTTTGATGCTTTTATTTCTATTTCTGCCCAACGGTGATATAGTTTTAAATTGCATAAACAGTTGTATGTTTTATTTTTTGACCCACGTTGGAAATAAATCATGCAATTGTTGTTATGATCTCACTTTGGATTACAAATTTCAGGATCATTCAACTTAATGGCTTGTCTCAAAGAGATACCCATTCTGAAAGGATACAACTATACAGAGTGGAGGAAGAAGATTGAATTCTCCTTCGTTTGTGGAGAAGTTGACTGGGTGCTGACTACACCGCGGCCACAAGCTCCAGAGAAGCCAGTGAGGGCTGAAGGTGATGATGATGCTGCATGGCAGCAAAAGGAAAGGGACTATGCTCCACTGGAGTTGGCATACACCCTTGAAAACAAATAGTGGACCACTGCCAACAAGAAATGTATGGCTTTGGTAAAGAATACGATTGAGCCTGCTATTTTGGGCTCGATCACAGAGTGCGACTTCGTCACAAAGTACCTCGAGAAGATAAGGAATCAGTTCACTGGTTCCTCAAAGATATATGCTACCCAGCTGTTCATGCAGCTGGCCATAGAGAGGTACAATGGAGGAGGGACTGGCATAAGAGATCACATCTTGAGGATGTATAACTTGGCAGCACAGTTGAAGCCAATGGATCTTGAGCTCAAGTCTGGGCACATTATTCATTTGGTTTTCGCTTCTCTGCCAAAAGAGTTTGACACTTTTGTTGTCAATTATAACATGCAGCCAGAACAGTGGGATATGGAAAAAATGATAGCCATGTGCGTGCAGGAAGAGGATAGAATTAGATCCTCATATGGTGGTTCATTGCACTATGTGAAGGACAACAGGAAAAAGAATGCTAACTCCTCTTTCAAGGCACGAGGAAAGGCTCCTATGCAGCAGAATCACCAAAAGCCTCTCACAGTAGACAAAGATCAATGTCTACACTGCAAGAAAAAGGGGCACTACAAGAAAGAATGTCCCAACTGGTTAAAGTCAATAATGGCAAAAAGAGGTGAGAATACTATTTCCTTTGTAAATGAATCCTTGTATACACAGTATTCAAAATCTACTTGGTGGATTGACTCAGGTGCAACTGTTCATGTTGCAAATTCTTTACAGGGATTCCGTTCGACGAGGACTACGCAAAGAAGCGAAAGATGCGTTGAAGTCGCAAATGGAGTCCAAGCAGATGTTGAAGCTGTTGGCGATGTCTCTCTAGAGCTAGTTGATGGTTTCATGCTTGTACTTAGAGATGTACTTTATGTTCCTTCATTACACAGAAACTTGATTAGCATTTCACGTATGGACCATGATGGATATGAATGTCATTTTGGAAATGGAAAGTATGCTATTTGGTTTGATAATGCATGTGTTGGTGTTGCCATCCTTCACAATGAGTTGTATTTATTATCACTGCGTGAAAAAGTAAATTCTGTGTGTGATGTGAATATGAAAGTATCCTCGTCAGAACAAGAAACAAAGAAAAGAAAGAGAACTCATGAAACATCGTCGAAATTATGGCACTGTCATTTAGGCCATATTTCGAGGGGGAGAATAGAAAGACTAGTTAAGAATGAAATTCTTCCTCAATTAGAGTTCTCAGACTTAGAACAATGCGTTGATTGCATTAAAGGAAAGTTTGTAAAGCAAATTAAAAAAGGCGCTAAACGTAGCACAGGAGTTTTAGAGATAATCCACACTGATATTTGTGGACCTTTTCCTGTGAAAAGCGTGGATGGCTATGACTCGTTCATAACATTCACGGACGATTACTCCCGTTATGGTTACATTTATCAAATCAAAGAAAGATCAGAAGTGCTGGATAAATTTAAGATATTTAAAGCTGAAGTTGAAAATCAGCATAACAAAAGAATCAAAATAGTAAGATCTGACCGTGGGGGGGAGTACTATGGTCGACATACCCCATTTGGCCAAGTTCCTGGACCTTTTGCAAGGTTTTTGCAGGAAAATGGCATAGTAGCCCAGTATTCGATGCCGGGCGAGCCTCAGCAGAATGGAGTAGCTGAAAGGCGTAACCGTACACTGATGGATATGGTGCGCAGCATGATGAGTTATTCCACCTTACCATTGGGACTGTGGATGGAGGCGTTGAAGACCGCCATTCACATTCTAAATAGAGTGCCAAGTAAGTCGGTGCCCAAAACACCGTATGAACTATGGACAGGAAGAGTACCCTCACTAAACCACCTGCGTGTGTGGGGGAGCCAAGCTGAGGCCAAAGTATTTAACCCAAACATTGGGAAGCTAGATCCCAAAACACTAAGTTGCCACTTCATTGGCTATCCGGAAAAATCAAAAGGTTTTCATTTCTACTATCCAGACAGATATACAAAGTTTGTAGAAACGAGACACGCGATTTTCTTAGAGGATGAGATGGTGAGGGGGAGCATGGTAGCTCGAGAGATTGATCTTGAGGAGAAGCGGGTGTGTGCACCTAATCCGATGATTCAGGAACCATTCTTCTCACTACCTATTATTCCCGCACCAATAGTTCCTGAGGTCGTGGTGCAAGCACCCGCTACAGTCCCTGATATTGTGGTGCAGGCACCTGCTGTGATTCCACCCGTGGAAACGATGAGTGAAGTTTTGGAACCTGTCCTTCAGGAGCCAACTGAACCCATCATTACACACGAGGAAGAGTTGCAGCAGCCACCTCTCAATGATGTGCCACAAGCAGAGGCACAGAATGTGCCCGAAAGTGAGGGGCCTAGAAGGTCTCAAAGAGTCAAAAGATCAGCTATCCCTGATTACTATAAAGTTTATAATACAGAAGAAGTTCATATAGAAGGTGATCCCACTTCATATGAGGAAGCCATGAAAAGTGTTCACTCATCGAAGTGGCTAGAGGCCATGGAAGATGAGATGAAATCAATGAGTTCCAACAATGTTTGGGAACTTGAAGAGATTCCTAAAGGAGCCAAAACAGTAGGCTGTAAATGGGTCTACAAGACTAAACGTGACTCCAAAGGGAATATAGAAAGGTATAAGGCGAGACTTGTGGCAAAAGGCTTTACACAAAGAGAAGGAATAGATTACAATGAGACTTTTTCTCATATCTCATGTAAAGACTCCTTCAGAATCATAATGGCACTGGTTGCACATTTTGACTTAGAGTTACATCAGATGGATGTAAAGACGGCATTTCTAAATGGGGATTTAGAAGAAAATGTCTACATGAAACAACCAAAGGGTTTTTATCATGGAAGGCAAAGAGAATATGGGATGTCGTCTAAAGAAATCCATTTACGAATTAAAGCAAGCCTCTAGACAGTGGTATCTAAAGTTTAATGATATAATCAAGAAATTTGGGTTTCAAGAGAATATAGAGGACAATTGTGTCTATGCAAAGTTCAAAAATGGGAAATACATTTTCCTAATTCTGTATGTGGATGATATCTTACTTGCAAGCAGTGATATCAGTCTACTGCAAGAGACAAAGAAGTTTTTGTCCTCAAACTTCGATATGAAGGATCTTGGTGAAGCATCATATGTTTTGGGTATAGAAATTCACCGAGATAGACTGAATGGGGTTCTTGGATTATCGCAAAGGGCATATTTAGAAAGGTTCTAAAGAAGTATAATATGCATGCGAGTAAGGCCACACCTGCTCCCATAGTCAAGGGCGACAGTTTTGGGAATTTTCAATGTCCCAGGAACCAGTACGAGATCGATCAAATGAAAGCGGTTCCATATGCTTCAGCTGTCGGAAGCTTACAGTATGCCCAAGTGTGCACTCGCCCTGACTTAGCTTTTGTCACCGGGGTTCTTGGTAGATATCAAAGTAATCCAGGTGTAGAACACTGGAAAATGGTAAAGAAAGCATTGCGCTACGCACAAGGCACAAAAGAACTCATGCTTACATATAAGAGATCTGATTCCCTAGAGATAAAAGGGTATTCAGATGCAGACTTTGCGGGAGACAAAGATGATAGAAAATCCACGTCTGGATACGTATTCACTCTCGCAGGAGGAGCTATCTCATGGAGAAGCTCAAAACAGAAAGTAACTGTGTTGATGCAGAATTCATAGCATGTCATGAGGCCACGGGGCAGGCGATGTGGCTAAAGAAATTTATACCCGGATTGAGAGTGGTTGACTGTATTCACAGACCACTAAAGATGTACTGCGACAATGAGCCAGCAGTACTCTATGCTCACAACAACAAATCAAGCAATGCTTCCAAAACCATTGAGATAAAGTTATATGTTGTGAAAGACAGAATCCAGGATCGCACTATAAGTCTCGAGCATATAAGAACAAAAGATATGCTTGCGGATCCGCTCACAAAAGGCTTACCACCCAATGTGTTCAGAGAACACTTAGCCGGCATGGGTTTAAGGGAAAGCCTATGATTCCTGGATTGGAAAAGGCCCAAAAGAAACAGAATTGTTTCAAAATAGAGAGGTGTGTTGTAGTTGTTGATTCTATCGGCGATTAAGCTGTGACGATGAGGTATGCTCTACATATTAATCTACGATGAAACGAATAAAAGCGAAAAGTGTAAAGTTAAAAGTAAATGATGAGATCAAGGGGGAGAATGTTAGACTGATCTCCTCCCCAATGGCCCCAAAGGCCCATCGGGACCCTGATCCGCGCCCTGATCGGGGGCGCTCACCCTAGCATTGGGTGGTAGGCCCCTGTCGCGCTGCGCTATATAAACAGGGTGGGGGACCCGGCTCGACTCACGAGGTTCGCCGCAGCCAGCCGCCCCACCAACACACCTACCGATCTAGGTTTTGCGCAGTAGCGGCGGGAAGTACCACCGCCACCTCACAGGCGACCGGACTCGGCACTGCGCGTCGCTGCCTTGCGCAGACTTCCCCAAGCGAACCCACGATGGCCAGCAGCTCTGCTGCTTCCACCCCTAGGGGTGAAGGTACCCCTATCTCTCTCACTCCCTCTCGGTTAAGACTAGAACGTCATGAACCCTTGTCAACCTCTTGTATCCCGGCTAGATGTGTATCTAGAATCTGTAGATTCTATCCTAACAGAGACCATACAAAATAGTCAGTAGATCTAATTTTTTACTAGGTAGGAGCAAGAGAGTAGATGAGTGCGGAGAGCGGGAAAGGAAAAAAAAAAGGAAAAACCGAGAAAACAAAAAAGGAAAGCAAACGCATTGCATAAACGTTTATAGAACATAAGTTTGATAAGTTGGATATGATTGCTCCTAAAGAGTTAAGGAAAACATGTAACTCCGATCTTATTTGGCAATAAAGAGTGAAAGCCTAGGCATAATAAAATTTTGTTTGGCCACTGGACTCAGACGTCACAATGGCAAAAAGAATGAAATTAGGCAAAGCAAACTTTCACAAATGTTTGAGGCAAGAGCAAAATATCAGCCATAGAGGAAATGGTAGTCTAGGGACCCACAAGGCTACAACACCCCAATACCTGGTCTTGTGGTTGCGGGCGATATTGGCCATCCAAGGATCCACATGTACAGTTCGATGTCGCGCATGACGGCGAGGATCACCAGCACCGGCAAAACGACGACGACGCAGGCTACTGCAAATGGAGCAGTACTCTTGCTTGTGAACCTTGGCTTATCAATCCCCTCAACGGTCACGGCTCGACGGCACAGCAGATTTCACCCCGTCGTTCGAACATTTCTGGGATGTGTGCCTTTTTATGCCGTCGCCGACGCTTCTGGTCAGGCTCATCGTCAAGGTCTCACTCATTCTCCCTCCTCAAGCTCAGAGATGAAGCAGAAAGGACAAGAGCTTTGCCTAGATTCTCTTTGTTATTTTGAGGAGGATAATAAATGAAGAAATAAATGACATCTATCAGCAAGTAAGCAGACTGTAGAGGCATACTATTTCTTGCCTATTTTTCCTTTGGTCTTAATTGACCATATCTTTTTCTATCTTTAAGCATGTGTAATGGGTTTCTAATAGTACATCTCAGCTAGTTTTGGAAAGATGGAATACAAGATCAAACACTTTAATTTGCGGAGCTAGAGCCTGTCATGCAGCAGGAGTCCACCACTATACAGAAATGAGTGTTACCATGTTGGGTGTTGATTTGAAAAACCAAATAGATTAATGCTATTTTGTTATGAGATCAAGTTTGCAACTTTATCTAAGATCTGCATAAATTATTTGTTTTGGAAACCTTATTACTATGTTTCAACTACGTTGAGCTCTATTTTTAGTTTGAATGTGTTACTTGAAGTACTAAATTAATTTCATGTGTTGCCATTTGCTAAAGTATGGGCAGCATTGTGCTGTTTTTCAGACGTTATTTCATTTTCTTTGGGTTGGCTGTCTTCAACTCTTCAAATTTCATAATAGGCTGGTTTGTCAGATTTTATTGCATTTTCTAGGTTGGTTTATGAATTTCATTTATTGCATCTGGACATGTATTATTGCTTTTGCAGTCTACAGTATGTAGGAAAAATGAAGGATGTATTGAGTCTGCATTCAGTTTTGGAACACAATTGTCCTCCAACGAACGATCAATCCAAGCGGCTGCCAAATCATATTAGCTAGTCAGGGCCTCAGGGGATTAAAATCGAGAGAGTGACGTGGGTTGGGTGGTGGAAGTGGATTCACCCGCCAATTCCTTCGTTTTAGCGCACACGAGAGCTGCTCAACGAATCTTACGTGGCGGCCAGGCATCAGCGCACCAGCGGCGGCGGCGGCGGCGATATCTGGGCGAGCCTCTGGAGCAGCACGTCGTTCCACATGTCGACGGGCCCAGGCAGGCACCAGTGCAGGCAGTCGCTGGCGTTCCTCACCCACCGCTTGTCGTAGTGCTTGCCCGGGTGACCATCGGCGCGCAGCATCATGGCCTTGGTCACGTCGAGCACCCCGAACCGCCTGCTCCCGGTTGTCTCCCTCACCCGCGCCACCTCCTCGCTCTGCGCCCTCCTCAGCTCCCACCCGATGCTTTCCAAGCTGATCTCGCCTTCCTCCAGCGGCTGCGTCCGGTTGCAGTATCCGCCGCTGAACCAGGAGCCGTGCTCGAAGTGGTCCGGCGTGTAGGTGCGCAGGAACGTGACGAGGCTGCCCTTGCAGTCCCGGCACCGCGCGATGGCCTCGAGAGCTGCCCTGGCGACGCGGCGGACGGCGTGGACGATGCCGAAGTCGGTGAGGTTGGCCTCGCGGCAGTTGACGCAGCCGACGCGGCGGCCGCCCTCCCAGAGGTAGTTGACGCGGAAGAACCAGTTGCCGCCAGAGATGACGGCGTAGTCCAGCCCCGGCAGGCGGCTAGTCCAGTTGGTGTTGAGCCTGTCGAGGTGGATGTCGAAGGAGGCCGTCGGCTTGCCCTCGGCATCGAGGACCGGCACGCCGTGCGCGTAGAACTCCGTCCACATCGCCATGAGCGTGAAGTTGTGCGCGGCGAAGTGCCATGTCCGGAACTTGTCGAACGCGTCGCGGTACACGTCCGTTGGCGTCTCGGCCTGAACGAACATCGGTTACCCATTCCATACTGGGAATCTAGACAAACTTTAACGGAACTGACACGAATGGCAACCGTTATTTACAGACCTGTGACAGGAGGCAGAGCAGGGACTCCATCTGGTTGCGGGCCAGCGAGTCGCCGATGAAGGCCAGCCGCTTGCCGCGGACGACGTCGAGGAACCGCTCCGGCGAGAACCGCGGCAGGTCGCACCCGTCGGTCTGCCACCGCCAGAACAGGTGGCCGGGGTCCTTGCCGTACTTCTGGCAGTTCTTAAAGTCCGGCAGCGTCGGGCACGTCAGGTTCGTGTAGACTGGGCCCTTGGGCTCCCTCACCCATTTCCCCGCCGACATGTCGCATCTCTCCTCAACTTGTACTCCAACAACACCTACGCACGCAGTAATCAAACGCTTGAACAAATGTTTTGTCGAACTACTGTCGCAGATATTGTAACAACGCACTGTGAAATGGAACTTACTTTGATCGCCTGTTCCTTCAGCTGATGTGCTTGGAGTAGGAGCCGTAGGAGCTGATGACAAATTTGCAGAAGGCAAGGAGATGTCTGAAGGGGAGCTCTGTTCTGGTGCTACTTTGCTTTCGGCAGGGACGATCAGTTCATCGATCTGCTCCTCCTCTCCTGGCACCAGACGGCTGCTCACGTCAAGATCCCATACCAAGGGGCTCTGCGTGAGCACTTCTTCGGCTGCCGTTGAGCCCAAGCGGCGCGACGAGTACAGGACCGAGAAGACGAAGATGGTGGAGAGCACCAGGAGCAGCAGCAGCGAGGTCTTGATGTTCCTCTGCACCACGGCGTTCCACTCGCTGCTGTTGCTGTGCAGCAGCCTCGGACTCACGGTGCTGCTCGAGGAAGGAGAGGTAGGAACTGGGGCCATGCTGGTCTGTTCAGAAGCTGGAACTAAATTTTTGAAGAATACCGGCTTCATTTTGAAGGATGTGTCATGTGTGGATGTTTTCAGTTTGGCTATATTTTATTGGGTTTCAGTTGTTGCAGGAACATTTGGTCACTTCTGGTAGGAACTTGGTGTGGCAGTCGTGCTAGTAGCTCACCAAACTGCACACCTGGCTAGTTTCTGGTCACTACTTGTTGCTTGGGCTCCTTGTTCGTAAATATCAATTCTTGATGTGTATTGACTTCTTGTAATTTTAACGCACCAAAACTTGCCAGAGCCCAGGATTCGTGTCCTAGTATATATGCAAGAAGTAATGTGTCATGTCGAGGTGTGATGATCACGTTGGACCGTGACTTCATCAGCTGGCAATTTGAAAAGCTTACGAACCTATTGCACGACGAGAGGTGACACACTGAAAAAGATTGGGTGGAACTTGGAAGGGGTTTGGATGGTTGAGTTCGGTTGGCCTACGAACGGAGATGCAAAAGGGCAGGTATTAGCTAGTGACAGGGCTGTGTTGACTCGAACTCGATGGCTTCATGGGCAAAGCTCTCACCTGTCACTGCCAGACTAGAGATTGGATGTATGTGGAAATGGATCACCTAACTAGTACAATCACATTTGCTAAAAGCATTCTTAGACAAAAGCATAAGCTAACAAAAATAGTTTGAGCATGAATATGAAGCAAGTTAACCTGCAGTAGTAGATAGATAATGTAGAATCAGCCAAAACAGATCGTGAAAACACGTGAAAATTTGCAGGATTGCAATGGGCCTGAGCACACTTGCAGAAAACGATCCAATTAGTATCCGTGTGAATTCACAAAAGGCCCAACACCGTTATGCTAAAAAAGGGCCCAACATCGTAGGTCATTGATAGGCCGTGCAGGCTCAAATGAAACCTACCTCATCACGTTCCGGATGCCGTGCGCGCACGTCGGGCCGGACAGCCTCGTTGACTACTTGAATCTTGTTTCGCCGCCGACGAGTAATATTTTTTTGATGAAACAGGAGGGGAATGACCCTGCTGGTTATATATTATATATGAAAAAGTACTACAACCGGTTCAACAGACAAAGAAAGAAAGAAAAAAGATCATAAAGATTACAAAGTACGGTCTAGCCATTCTATCATCAGTTGCTTCCAATCCTCTTTTACGCGAAGCATAACCTGCGTAAACACAACTTTGAATCTTGCCATGGCACTATCAACCGATGGGTTGATGTTCTGAAAAATGCAATCATTCCGTGCCATCCAAATACACCAGCACATGAGAATAATGACCTCCATGAAGAATTTTACTTGCAGTTGAATTCTGAAGCTATTTAGGATATTATAGGGCTCTTGTGTCAAATCTGAAAACAGACTAATATTAATCCAACATTCTTGCGCGAATGGACATTCCAAGATCAGGTGAAATAAAGTTTCTTCTATGTCATGCATGCATAAGACACATGAGTAAGAGGGCAACGCCATATGCTTCCTTCGAAGAACATTCCGAGTACTCAATCTGTCTTTAAGAAGTAACCAGAAAAAGAACTTGTGTTTGCTTTGGCATTTGGATTTCCAAAGCCATTGAAAGACTGGGTGAACCTCCTGTTGGCCCATTAGAGTCCGATATGCTTTAGAAGAGGAGAAGTGCTGATTACCCCAAATATATGTCCATCTGTCTTTATCATCATTTGTGGAGATAAGATCCAAATCAGAAGCCAATTGTAGCAATTGAGTCATGGCCAGCGGAGTGAGGGGCAGTGTGAAGAGATGTTGTAAATTGGTTAACATATATGCCTGCCTGACAGATATATCAACTTTTCTAGTAAAAGAGTATAATTGTGGGTATGCTTATGCAGGAATCTTATTGTTCCATAGGTCATGCCAAAGTAAACATGTTGATCCATTGCCCACTGTTACTGTCGCTAAACCTTTGAATTTATCAATAAGTTTGACAATGTCACGCCACCAAAAAAAACCTTTTCTTATTCGTCCTGGAAGCCTGCCAGTAGCATAGTATTTCTCCCAAATCAGATGAACCCATGGAATATCTGCATGATTAAAGAATTTGTGTAGATACTTCAGCAGTAGAGCTTCATTTTGTGTTCTCAGGTTCAGAACACCAAGGCCACCCACTTTCTTTGGCCGACAAACCAAGTCCCAGGCAGCTTTAGGTGGTTGCCTATTGTTGATATCAGATTTTCGCCATAGGCAACATTTTCTATATTTATCCACCTGCTTGTACACCGTTTTATGCAGCAAGAAAGTGCACATATGAAACATGGGCATAGCTGTAAAAATCGAATTTGTTAACTGAAGTCTCCCTGCATCTGATAAGAAATTGGATGTGGCTACTAATCGTCTCTCACATCTGGATACCATTGGAAGAAATTCTTCAATCCTGGGTTTAGTGAGACCTAAAGGTAACCCAAGGTAAGTAAAAGGCAAACCACCCGTAGCACAGCCAAAAGTTTGTGATAAGAGCTGCAATCTTTCTTCTGGAACATTTATAGGCACCATCATGGATTTAGAGAAATTTACTTTAAGACCAGTGGACACTGCAAATTTTTGCAGAAGCTGTTTCAAGTGTAAGATCTGAGTGGGACAGCCCTCCATAATAATTAGAGTATCATCAGCATACTGGAGGATGGGGAAATCCTGACTATATGTCAAAGGAATAGGTAGTTGTAGATGACCTTGCTCTTTTGAGAAATTCAGGATAGATTGCAGAAGATCTGCTCCCAGCACAAACAGGAGAGGAGATAAGGGATCCCCCTGACGAACTCCCCGTTTACAACTGAATCTTTTCCCAGGAACCCCATTAAGCAGGATGGAAGATGTGCCTGAACCAAAAATCTGCTCCATCCAGGAAATCCATTTGCTGCCAAAACCTTTCTGTTGCATGATTGAGAGCATAGCTTTATGCTCAATTTTGTCAAAGGCCTTTTCAAAGTCAAGTTTAAGTATGATGACCTCCCTTCTGGATTAATGACATAGATGAAGATACTCAAAGGCCCAGGCTAGGCAGTCTTGTATAGTTCTTGTTTTAATGAAACCATATTGATTGGCATGAACAAGTGATTGTAAAACCTTTTGTAATCTGTTAGCCAAAAGCTTTGTTATAATCTTCATGGATGTATTCAGGAGAGAAATTGGCCTATAATCCGTGACTTTTGCTGCTCCATCAGTTTTAGCTAGAAGGGTGATATATGATCCATTTATGCTTCTTAGACAGACATGACCATAATGAAATGCATCACACAGAGAATAGAAATCCTGTTTTATTATGGGCCAGCAGCTCTTTATGAAATTGGTATTAAACCCGTCCGGACCAGGTGCCTTATCATTTGGTAGATTATTGATTACAAAATCAATCTCATCATGAGAAAAAGGTTCCTCAAGATGACTCAAATTGGCAGAGGGTTCTATGAGCTCATGCAGGTCAAAAATCATGGAACTATATTCAGAAGTTCCTAATCTGTCCTTGAAAGCGTCCCATAAAATGGACTCTTTTACTTGATGATGGAACTGTGGGACACCAGATGTGTCCTCTAGGGACCTAATATAACTTTTTCGATGCCTGATGGTTGCATTAGCATGGAAAAATTTTGTAGATTCATCCCCAAACTTAACCCATTTAATGGATCCTCTCTGTTTCCAGTAAATATTTTGCTGTTTCAGAAGGGCTTGCAAATGATCCTGGAGAAGAACTTTGAAATTCCATTCCATAAGAGTTAAGTCCCTGCATTCTTCAATCAATTCCATGAAAAATAAGGCCAGCTTCACATTTGAGATTAGACCCTTGAGGCTTGACAGCTGAGAATTCCATGCTCTTAGAACCCTTCTGAGATTTTTGAATTTTTGAGTGATTACTTTAGCTTTATCAGACTCCTGAACCGGCACTGACCATCCATGTGAGACAACATCCATGAATTGACCGACGAGTAATATTAAACTTTTTTTTTGAGAGGGGAGTAATATTAAACTTGAACACTACCAAATGTCAAACAATGCATATGCGGGCAAACCCGTCCAACGCCAACCAACGGTTTCCCGAACCCCAACTTAGCTGCAAATGCGCACCCAAAACGAGTTAAATCACCTTCAGATTCCTCACATTTTTTTGCGAATCCTCACAAATTTGTTTGACTTTAACTCTGTCTGCTCGATCTGCAGCACTTATCTTTGTTACCAAAAATGGAGCTGAACACTCCTTGCGTCTCATCCTGCATCAACCACGGTCGTCACCATGTGCGCATCATCATCTCGAATCACGTACGCCCCGCGACAGCCAAGATCCATTCAGCCGCCGGCAACGATCATCTTGGCTAGCATGTCGTTGAACGTGTCGACGAGCCCCGGCGCGCACCAGTGCAGGCAGTCGTTGGCGACGGTCTCCGGCACCGGGCGCCAGTCGTACGAGTGCGCAAAGAGGTAGGGGCCGGGATGCCCGTCGGGCCGCATGGTCGCCAGCCTTGTCACGTCCAGCGCCTCGAACCGCACCCCCCACCGCTGCCTCCTCGCCGCCGCCGCTGCCACCTCCTCCAGGACCACCTTCCTCAGCTCGGCGTCCGCGGCCGCCACCTCGGCCTCCCCGTCCTCGTACGGCTTCGTGCGTGAGCACGCGTCGCGGTGGTTCCAGCTGTGCTTGGTGTCGAAGTGCCCCGGCGCGATGGTGGCCACCGCAACGAGCTTGTCGCCGGTCGAGTTGAAGTTGATGTACTCGAGCGTCCTCCGGATCACCTTGCGGTACACGCCGAGGTAGCCAATATCGGTCTTGTTGATGTCCGGCCGGTGTAGACGCCGACGACCTCCCCGTCCTCGTAGAACATGGCCCGGCCGCAGGAACCAGTGCCCCACAGAGATCACCATGATGTCCATGGCGTCGACGTCCACGGTCCATGGCTCGGTGAGCGAGTCGAGGATCACCGCTTCCTGAGTCATGGCGTAGTCCTCCGAGTGTCCCTCGGCACGCACCAGCAGCGGCGACCAGTAGGTGGAGACGTTGACGCTGTGTGGCGCCGGGAACACCCACTGCCAGAACTTGCGCCCGAGGCGCTCCTCATACCGGTGCACCGTCTCCGGCCGCGCCACCGTGGAGAGGTAGCAGACGAGGGCCTCGGCCTGGTTCCGCGCCGTGGAGTCGCCGACGAAGGCCAGGCGCTTGCCCCGCACCAGCCGGAGGAACCCCGCCGGGTCAAGCGCCGAGAGGTTGCACCCCGCCGGCTGCCAGCGCCAGTGCAGGTAGCCCTTGTCCGGCTTGCCGTTGATGACGCATTTCTCAGTGCTCTTCATGTCGCAGTTCTCACTGTCGTACCGCGGGCCGGTGACGCTGTCGTCCCACACCCACTTCCCGTCGCTGTAGTCACATTGCAACCATGCTGGAATCGGCCATGAATGCAATTGATGATGCAGGTTAGCAGCTTTTCTAAAACGATGAAGCCTGTAGCAAGACACGTATATACACATTTCGAAAAAGATATGAAGAACAATTACCTTGAGGAGGTGGGAGAGAAGTGTTCTTGGCTGCTCGTTGTGTTTTGAATTGGTCGAAAAGATCAACGTAGGAGGAGAAGGAAGACGGAGAGGAGTAGAAGATGAAGTAGATGAGGGACAAGGTGAAGAGAGCAAACAAAGAACAACCGAGAAGCCTTCTGGGCTGGGAACAAGGGCCATGATCTGCCCGTTCTTGTGTGTTTTCTCCCATGTCTGATGCTGCAGCAACAAGCCAGCCTTTCTTGATAATCGAGGGATTCACGAGAGTAATGGACAGACGGCTATTGTGCTGTACTATTCTTCACAGGGGTACTCGAGTCGATTGTATGAGAGATTGAAGTCGTTGAACTGCAGATCATCAGCTGGTGGGAAAACTCTAGTTTACAAGGCTTTATTCATGTTGCCGGTAAGACTTGTGGCGCACTGGCGCACAACGGCACATGTAAAAATTGAAGTTGGAGCCACATCGTTCTTTGTTAAAGTCAACAGTCTAGACGTGCGCCAGAGTCTTATTTAAAAAAAGAAAAGAAAAGAGAAGTAAGGTACATTGAAGAAGAACGAGACATAGTTTTATTTGGACATTGCGCAAGTGAAAGACATGGAAATTAGAGTCGGGCCAGGGCCTCGGGGGTTATAGGCCCTGTTTGGCATGGCTCCAGCTCTGGATGGAGCTGCTCCACTCCAGAACTCCAGGTGGAGTCAGCTCCACTCCAGAACTCCAGAATAAAATGGGGTGTTTGGCTAGATGGGTGCTCTCAGCTCCAAAAAAATCAATTTTCAGTGTGGATTGCCATTGTTACCCCCAATTTAGGTCCCACTTGTCATTCTCTCCATCCCCATCTCCTTCTTCCTCAGAAAGGCTGCCCGGCAACCACAACACACCGTTCCCTCCTCTTTTTTTCCTTGCCCCGGTGCTCCCGTCGCCTCGCAGGAGCAAGCAAGCAGCTCACCGGCGTAGGGGCTTCGGCAGACGGGCGAACTGGTGGCCGGCGGAGGGGCTTCGGCGGACGGGCGCGAATGCGGGCGGCGGGCCTTCGGCGGAGCGGCGCGAAGGCCGGCGACGGGTCCTGCGGCCGGCGACGGGGGCCTGCTGCCGGCAGCCGGGGGCTACGGCCGGCGACGGGGGCCTGCGGCGACAGGGCCCTGCGACCGGCGTGGGGGGTCTCCGGGTGGCTGGCGGCGGGCCCTGCGGCCGGCGACGGGGGGCTGCTGCCGGCGCCGGGGGGCTACTGCC
>NC_028453.1:9208593-9263596 GCF_000263155.2 Setaria italica
GCGGCGACAGGAGCCTGCGGCCGGCGGGGGGGCTCCTGCGCCAGGCGGCAGCCGGCGTTGGGGCTCCTGCTGCAGGTGGCGGCCGGCAGCGGGCCTTGTGCAGATCGGGCGGGAGGCGGAGGAAGGAGGCCGGGCTGGGGTAGGAGACCGGTGGCGGGGCTGTGCCGGCCACCGGCGGGGCTGGTCCGGCCGGCAGCGGAGGTGGACGGCGGCCGCCGGTCTGCCTGGCGGCGGCGGCAGAAACGTCACGACGGAGGGAGGCGCAGGATGAGGAGACGGAGGGAGGCGCGGGATGAGAAAAATGAGATGCGCGGTGTGACTGGAGAATAGAATCGAACCGTTTTTTTTCCATAACCAGTGGCATTGGTGGGTAATTACCCACCAACTCCATGAGGAGGTTCAAAAGAGGGGGTTTTGGAGCAGCAAAAGAGGTGCTCCAAAACTCCACCCCCATTTGTACTACAGCTCCATGGAGTTGGCAGCTCCATGGAGTTTTGGAGTTGGGGTGTTTGGCTATTTTTTTTCCTGGAGTCGCTGGAGTTGTGGAGTGGAGCTGTGCCAAACGGGGCCATAGTATACAGAATTTACGTGAGAGTTTTTTTAGTCCTAATTTCTTATTTAGTTTGTGTTGTGAACAAGATATAAAGTTATCTTCCATTGTTTCATGGAGGTAAAAATGGTAACTTGAATCATAACAAATAGTGAATATGCACTCATCTTCCACTACAAAACATATTTCCACAATTCTTTGGTACGATTTGAGCTCTCGAACCCTCTTCCCTCATTCCACCGGAATTCTCATGCCCAGGAAAGAACGAAGCATTTGTATAACATAATCCGTTCAAACTTCACATCATTAGAATTAACCAGAATTTGTATAACATAACCCATTTCCATATCCTTTAATTTATTTAGTGTGGATACTCACGCAAATTTCAGAAATCATATATTAAGTTTTACTCAGTTCTAAGCTGCTAATATGAAATACGTACCCATCTAGCTGTAAAAAAGGAGGATTTTACCATGAGAACATACATACTTCAGAATTAAACCGCTGTAAGGTTCTTTTTGCGAATAATACAGTACCACTGAAATATCACTAATTTTCAGATTTTTGGCAGGGCGTTACCTGTTAGCCGTGTCTCATTTTCGTTTGTGGGCAGGCTGCCGCTTCCAGTGGTCAAATGTAGCAATTGTTTCGTCGATAATATATAATTGTTTTTTAAAAAATAGTCTTCGACCTTTGCGACTGCACACAATCATGTTTTACAGCATTCTTAGCTTATAAGCTGATCATACATAATTGTTACTGCATTTAATTTCGTCCTCTTTTCAATCTCGACTTTAGTTAGCATCGCGTTCCTATTGCATGGTTTTAATTTTAATCTCGTCCACTTGCCTGATGAGATAATCGATCAGATCCAGAAATGCACGCAAAGCTAGGGTCGGACTTCGTACCCGGACTAGTATGTGTGGTCGATTCAGGCAACAAATCAGCTTTTCTTTTAGGGTTCTAACAAATCACCTGTTTCGATCAGCCGTTCTGCGATTCCATCACACATGGCCATATAGGTTTGATAACAACTGGCGAGCTAGGCACGGAGGCAGCCCTGAGTGGGTTTAGACTTCAGAAGGGACGGGAGACGCTGACCTGGAGTCTGCCGCGCGAATCGCCGGCGGTGGCCGGCGTTGCTGCCCCTCTTTTCCAGAGAAGATGCAACCCTTGCAGCGTCGTGGTGGTGGTGGTGGGGCTGCCCCGACGAGTTTTGCCCGGGCTGCTACGTGGAAGGGGTCGCCAGACGTGGTGATCGTGCGAGCGCGAGGGTAGGCATGGGAGACATGGGTGGATCTGACTCGCTAGGTCGTCCGACCGAGTTTGATGGGCAAAATCGTCTCGGTGCCGCGTGGGAGTGTTAAAACACACCCCCAAAAGGGATCTTTCGGTGATAGGATGAAAGTGAAAACCACAAAATCCTATTTATGGACTAGTTTTCATGGTTTGCCTTTTATTTGGCAAAACAAAAATAATAATCACAATAAAAACAAGAATATGGAATAACTAGACGGAGATCCCTCTCCTTTTAACGCTAGCGTGAGATCCCGCACCTGCATAGAAGATCCCACGTGAACCCCACCCCTACCCATGATTCATCCATGTGGTCTTCCTCATCTTCGTCCGACTTCTCGTCTTCTCCTTCCCGCTTGCCGCCTCCTTATTCCTCCAGCCTTCTTGGCCTTCCCGTTTTCCGCCTCCTTCCTCCAGCCTTCCTGGCTGCCGACCTCCGCCTCATCAGCATCCCCCTCCCTTTCCCCCTCCTCTTAGATCTGAGCTCTTCCACCACCTTTCGTCTTCCTCACCAACAGCTGGTCATTGCCTCGCTGATCAACCACCACCTTAACTAGCGGTTACCTCGCCGGCAGCCTGTTCATGGTAGTTAGCACGTCAACTTATGAACCGCAAGCGTACGGATCAATTGTAACTCTTCCCTTAGAGTAATACCCCAAGATTTATCAATCCGTGGAAAAGGGGATTTGCATGCTTAACTATGCACTAATCTATGTAATCGAAGGTTCTTTGTATATGATAAGATTGATCTAACAAAAGAACTAATGACTAAATTAAAGCAGATAGAGAGTATGAATGTAAACAAGATAGATAAAATGCTTATTCTAGGGATCTAGAATCACTTGTAGATGTAATCTCCATGCATGAAAGAACTGGATCTAAGTGTTATTGTGAGTGGATGTGAACCATACCCAACACTTTCCCTCTCGCACGTTGTCACTACACGAGGGTACTCAAATATTAAACGATAAGAACACAGCTTGATGATTGTTCTAGTTAAGCAAATAAGCAACCCAAAGTAGCGCTGGCTAGCCATTACATGAAAGAGCATCATCAAGATATGATAAATAACAAATTGATCTTAAACAAGAGGTTCAACGATTACAAATCAAGATCTCCATACAACCCCAAGGACAAACAGAGACTTTACCCCATGATCTTAGACATGTTGATAGAATTATGGGTAAACATCACCCTGTAGATCAATTGGACCGAAGATGATGACGAACGGGGGTAGAAAAGCCCTAGGCCGATCGGCTTGGGAGGTTCCTTCCTCCTCTAGTGCTCCACTTCGCGTGGCTTCTCATAGATCCAATCTTCTCTCCATTTTTTCTCCTTGTGGCGGCAGTGGATGGTGTTTACATGGTGTTTTGTCCCCTCTCTCCAACTCCTTCTTCCTTGAAGTTAATGAGGGGGTATTTATAGTCTCCCATAGGCGGCGGTTCTAGGTCAGTGTCGGTGAAAAACCTTAGACATTATCGTAGACTTCACGCTGAAGAAACGGGAGGTCGACCGGGCCCTAAAATGGGCTAGGCCGATCGGCCCAGAGGGTCCCAAGCTGATCGGCCTAGGTCCTTCCTAACCCTCCTGGTCCTCTCCTTCGTCATGTTGGCTTCCCTCGACAACCCATGTCTAAATATCCATTAAGATCTTTATGCAAACCCTCTTGATTATGTCGTATTTCCTATCATAATGCAATATACTAAAAAATACAACACATATGCAATAATGGGGTTATTTCAGGTGCCAAGTGATGAGTTAGTATAAGATTAAGCATGAAAACACTAGTTAAATAGCACTAAAAGTGTGTCAATAACGAGCGTCAACAATACCCCCACGCTTAGATCTTGTCCTCCAGCAAGCAAGTCAGGCAACTATAAATTTCTCCAGCAGGGGTGACCAAAGATGTTAACATAAGCGTGAGCAAGCAAGTCAAGTACCTAGCCTTCAACAAAAGGTCAGAGGAGTAGCAAATATGATCATAGTATGGGTGTTTAAAGATTTATCTAAGCAAAGATTCCCCACAGCTATTATTAAGACCAAGTAATTTCAAGAATCAACTACACTTACTTTCTAGCTTTCTTCAGAGGGTTTTTCTTTCATCATAAAAAAATCTCCCTACAACAAAATTGAAGCAAGAATTCTTTTCCAAGTGCTTACATTGTTGCTCAAATGAATGGTGGCTATCCTACTTATTTGCAAGCTCTCATCTCTCAAAAATCACTCAATTATATGGTGGAGCTTGTGTAAGGCTAGCTAGAATCAACACTTATATTATTGAATTAAGAAAACTCTCAAGTAGTTGCCTACTGTCAGTGCGGAATCTGGCCCACAAGTAAATGTTAGTAGTTTTGCCATGCGTTAGATCGGATATGGCCTAACACACAATGACACAGGATTTATACTGGTTGGGGCAACGTGCCCTACGTCCAGTTCGAGGTCAGTCGGTCGATTGTATTCCTGAGCCCAGGTACTCGAAATTTGCAGTGGGGGTACAAACGGATAAGGGATGAGAAGGGGGTGTCCGAGACCAGCTACAAGTTAATTACTATACCACCCTTGTGGTCCTTTGCATGCTGGGGGCTAGACATGATTGGCCCTCTACCCACGGCGCCCAGGGGCTTCAACTAAGTACTTGTGGTGATCGACAAGTTCACCAAGTGGATCGAGGTGAAGCCAGTAACCTGCCCGAAGGTAGACAGAGTACACAACTTCCTTGACGAGATTTTCCATCGCTACGGCTTCCCCAACCGTATCATCACAGACCTGGGCTCAAATTTCAACAACCATGAGTTCTGGGAGTACTGTGAGAACAGCGGGATCAACGTCTGGTACGTCTCCATCGCTCATACGCATGCCAACGGCTAGGTTGAGCGCGCCAACGGGTAGTTGTTGGAAGCTCTGAAGAAAAGACTATACGACATTGGCAACACCAAAGGGGGCAAATGGCTCAAGGAGCTACCTAATGTCCTCTGGGGGTTTCGCACACAGCCATGCAAGCCTACAGGGTACTCACCCTACTTCCTGATTTATAGATCAGAAGCCGTCCTCCCTACCAATGTCATGCTGAAATCTCCAGTAGTCGAGCAGTACGAGGAAGATGCGGCAGAAGAAACAAGGCGTCTAGACTTAGACAGCCTCGAAGAAGCTCGCTGTGCAGCACTCGTCTAGTCAGCAAGGTACCTTGAAGGAATTCGCTGCTATCACGATCGCAACATCAAAAAACGTTCGTTCAACATAGGCGACATGGTCCTCAAGCGTATCCAAGACACCAAGGGGCTGCACAAGCTAAATTCGCCTTGGGAGGGTCCTTTGATCATCTCCAAGGTCACTGGAATTGGGTCGTATAGGCTCCAAACTCTCATTAGCAAAGAAATTGACAATTCATGGAATATCGAACACCTGTGTTGATTCTACCCATAGTTTACATACTCATGTAAATTGGCCATCGGCCTCAATTATATAATTACAATTCAAATAAAGCAGAGTTATTTTTTTGTCATAAACGACTAATCTCTACCTAATTGCGGCTTGCAAATGCAGAGTTCACCGAGCTATTCAGCTCTTCTGGGTACTATCACCCAACTCGCGGATTGTAATAACAAGTCTACACACATATCTTTTGGGTTATTTAACTTGTTGGACAAACAACAACTTGCAAAGGCAAGCCTGTACTCACAAAAATGAGCTAGTTAGCTCCTAGGACAAGTCTGTCCAATATTAGTCTTCACAAAAAGAAGTCATTAGTGACTTGGGAGTCATCTACACTACCCGATTTCTTATCTAGACGAGTTTGTCTAGTCACAGCTTGTAATAGCAAGTATGTAGTTTCAGGCCTTTGGAGCAAAGGTAGGCTCTAGTTCACGAAGTCCTGAAGAGTCTACTCGTCCAAAGAGTTTGACTACCCAGATACCTGAGTTCTTGCACTCAGCAAAAAGGAGTTGCATCCTTCACGTACTCTACATTGTGTATCTGAAGAGACTCACAAGAGTAGCCTTGTGCGTAGACACTCACAACTACCACATGAGCAAATATCAGGGTAGTCCATGAGATACACTAATCCAAAGATTCAAACAAGTCGAAAAGCAATAAAATTTGCGACAATATTTCAAATAATTTATATTTCATTTCATGAATGACATGTTTATATTACAATAACTTCATATTTTTTACATTATAGCTACTCAAGATCTATCTGACCGGCTACTTTCTTAGTGATGGGAGCCATTTCTTCCAGATATTGTTGGAACTAGTCATTAGAGCAGTCTTCTGCAATTCCCTCCGCAATGGGAGCCAAGTTTGCTTGTGGGTAGAAAGACTTAACCATTGCCAACAGTTGCTTGGAAACGGACTCCGCCTACTTCTGGACGTAGCTGGTGATCTTCATGGGTACTTCGTTGAGTATCTTCGGCAAAGGACGGGGCTCCACGCCTTCTTCTGAGGGCTCCACCATGTCGGCAAGAGGCTGAGCGGGTTCTATCAGTTCCTTCAGAGCAAGTTTGGTAGCTGCCAAATCAGCCTCTTGCGCTCGGAGTTTCATCATAAGATCTACCATTTGGACTTCTCCGTCGACGCGCAACTTCTTTTCTTTCTCAAGCTTGTGCTCCAGAGTCTCATACATGGTAGACAACTTGTCATGTTGATCCGTGACTCGGTAGTACGAGTTTTGCCAGTCCATGACGCGACCCTCAAGATCTTTATTTTCTTTGGTAAGCTTTGCAAGAACAAAGGCAAGGAGCAAGTCAGTATTTTCAAGTGCAAATCAGTACTAGAAGGCCATTAGGAAATGACACATTACCTTCCACCCATTGGTTCAATGTCTTATTACACTTTTGGATGCGATCCTTCTCGTCCGTGGTTTTCTGGACAAGATTCCGGTACTCCGCGGCCTGCCCGTCATACTTCATAAGTAGCCAGGAGGAGTATTGCCGCTCCCTGGCTAGCTCCTATTCAAGCGCTTGAGCCTGCATAATGGTGTCTCCATAACCTTGGATCATCTTTGACTTCTCATGGGAGCGCAACATCAGTTTCTACAAAAAAATAGAGCAAGTACTCATTTAAATAACGAGTACCAATTTCAAATTGAAGAACTACTGCAGATTTAAACTTACCTTTGTGAACTCGCCTACATGGCGATGCATCTCCATGACCGTGGCCTCCATTTCTATGGTAGTTAGAGGGTCAGCTAGTAGTTGGATCTTCTCTAGGTCTACCCTGGGAGCAATCCAAGTTTCTTCACGCTCCTCACACTCTTCGGCATTTGGCGCACCGAGGAGGACCAGCGCTCCGCTAGTCGATGGACCAGCTTCCGAAGAAAGGAGAGGACCCGCGCTATGACTAGTTGATGGTCCCGCCTCAGAGGGTGGGATGGCGGCCAACACTTGTTGAGCCCTGACAATTTCGACCTCAGCTTCTAGCTCGAGGGCTACAAATATAGCCCCGATTCCAATGGTAGTCACCACCACTGTCTCGATCTCAGCCTCCAGCTCGAGGGCTACCAGAGTCGCCACCACTAAGGAAGTAGTCGCTGCCACGGGCTCGGCCACTGGAAGGTCAGGGGCTAGCACTATAGCAACATTAAGAGATGCTATAACGTCATGCATAAGAGCCACGATAAGAGATACAACACCTGGTGCTACTTCTGGCACCGGCTGCTCCTCAGGTGGTGGAATTGAAGGACCTAGGAAGAGCTCTAGGGCTGAGTGGCTACTACCATCAGCTCCAGACTTCGGGTTTGGACCCCCAATGTCCATGCTGGTGGATTTCTTGAAATGAGACAAGTGTCAAAACATGCTACACCGTGACATCAAGTTACAATCTGTACTCGGGTACTTACTTTGTAGACCGCCTTATCTTGAAAGAAGGCCTTGGCCCCAGGTGCAGGGACTTGACGGTGGATGACGGCTTCTTTGGTGCGGCTCGCTGGATCACAACTGGATCCTCACCAGCCTTAGCTGCCATCTCCACTCCTTGAATAGTTTGCACCAACACACGATTGGTCCTAGGAACTAGAGGCTCCTCGCCCTCCTTTATCGCTGGCAGCTCCTGTTGCATGACTTTAGTAGCCGTTTTTGTCACCTCTGTCTCTGCCTCGACTACCTGCAATTCACCATTATTAGAATCAAGTTAGGCATGGCAGAAAGAAAAACAACTTACAAGTACTTGATCTTCAGAATCTTGTCCTCCTTCAGAAGTGATTATCGGAGGTGGGACTTCATCGACAGATGACTTCTTTACCACCGGCTTCCCGGTGGCAGTACGCGCCCTCTTTGGGGATGGTGCCAACCTGGCTTCCAGATCATCCTTGGCTTGACGCTTGGATGTTCTGGAAGATGACCCTACCTTGTCCGATGGATGGGGGTTGACGAAGAATTTCTTAGCAGTCTATAAATCAGAGCTACTGAAGGAGAACCAACCCTCCGATTCTCCTTCTTCCTCCTCCTTCTTGATCACTTTTTGTACAGCCGCAAGGGTCTGTACACGCGGAGCGGCATTAGAGCCCTCCGGTCTAGGTGGAGGAGGGTTGGAGCAGTACAAATGAAGTTCCTACTGCAAGCAAAAGACAAGTCAGTACATTGACAGACACCAGAATTAGTACTCATGGACTGTAGTCCATGGGTACTTACCTTGTTTGGCGGGTTGGTGGCGCAGTGTTCTCGCACGATCGTCGGGATGCCCTTGACGTGCTTGAAAAAGTGCTTTAGCCGCACCATCACTTCATCCGCGGATAAGTCTTGCGACATCATCCGTGATGGGTCATTGGGACCTGAGTAGTCGTATCCCCATGTGCAGTGTAGCTGCAGGGGTTGGACTCACCTCCTCATGAAGCTGAAGGCCACGCCAACACCAGTCAGACCTTCCCTCTTGAGTGTGGCGATTTTCTTTATCAGCTCTGGGAGTTGAAAGCTATCTGCAGTACTCAGCTCATCTAACCAGTGATTGTTCCATACTGGTCAGTGGCCAGTCACTTTGGGAAGACGGGGCTCATGATTTCCAATGTAGAACCACCGTTGCCCCAACCCGAGTGGGAGTCTATGAGTTCATAATCCAAGTATTGGCCTTTGATTTTCTCCCGCGGCTGGATTCCAGCCCCCCCCTAACTACCTTAGTATGGTCCATTCTGGGCTGGGGCTTAACTCTGAAAAACTTCCTAAATAACTGAAAGTGTGGCTAAATGCCAAGGAAAGCTTCGCAAAGATGCATGAAAATGGCGACGTGCAAGATCGAATTGGGGTTGAGGTGGACTAACTCCAGCTTATAATACCTCAACAGCCCCTGGAAGAAGTCGAATAAAGGGAGAGCTAGTCCGCGCTCAATGAAGTGCGCAAAGATGATTGTCTCATTGCTGAAGCTCTCCATAGGCCAGGGGTTGCCGTAGGTCTCCCTCCAGTAGGTGAAGTCCTGCTCCCGGAGAAGATCAGCATCCACCAGTGCCTGGATATCTGCCTCCTTCATCACTAATTTTTTCCAAGCGCAGGCTTGGTTTGGTGGCGCCGTCTGGTCTGTCTTGCCATACTTCGGTGCTGGCAATTGGATCTCCTTCTCCTTCTTCACGGCCTTCCATTTCTTGCTCTCCGCTGCCTTGCTGGATGACACTTTCTTCCCCATTGTCATAAGGTTGTTCTTGTGCATGAGCTCGGGGGCTAGGCAGTAGGGGAGGGTGGTACTCATGCTCAAGAATAGCAAGTGGCAGCGCTATGACTACAGTGAGGAAGACAAACAGGCATAATAGCTCGGGTGAAATGGAAAGGATGAATTCCTTCGTTATTTATAACCGCGGCACAGTTAACTGTGAGGTGAGATTAACAGGGAATATTCTATTTTTAAAAGCCCTCAATTATCACTGGACGGTTTCCAATTTTTTCGAAAGAGATAATGTTACTGTTGGCGAACGGTCATGTTGACCAATGGTTGACCCTTCTACCCAAACTAGTCATGTAACGGCTCGGGGGCTATGTGACATGTGCCCATCGGCTCAAAAGTTTTGTCTTTGGATTTTTAAGGTAAAAAAGATGTGAAATTATAAGATTGACCCTCAGCCTAATTCTTTGATTCATGTTGGAGGTATGCCCTAGAGACAATCATAGAGATGATGATATTCCATTTGTATCCATGATTTGTATGTTGTGTTCATTGAATATCCATTGAAGGCTACTTGAATTGATTTGCAATTATGTGAATTGTATGTGAAACTCTTTACTTGTATGGTTATTCTAAAGTTGTCCCTAGTCGGAGTTCATGTGAGGACACACATGAATATTAGACTAGCACATGTATTAGTTGATGACTATGTTTCACAAGTCATGGACATGGAGATGTTGAACTAATAATGTGGACACATGTGGAGACATGTGCTGGGACTGACCCAACACGAGAAGTAGTTCTCTCTTTAAACAACATATACGCTTTGTCCTTAGACCTGAGATTGTCGCATGTATTATAGATGTGGATCGACCTACTTAGGGGCTATCAAACGCTACGCCGTAACAGGGTAGTTATAAAGGTAGTTTTCGGGTTTGTCAAGAAGCATGCTATGAGACATGGTCAATCAAGATGGGATTTGCCCCTCTCTGATTGAGAGTGATATCTCTGGGCCCCTCGAGTGATCGGATCCGAAAATGCATGGCCATGCTACGTACGGTTAAGAGTTAATCTACAAAGGGATTCCGAATCACAGGATCGAGAAAGAGCGGTCGGCTTGAAGCTAGACCAAATATCGTGAGGCAAAGGGAATAGCATGTATATTATGTTGTGATGGTTCGTCTGATATGATCTTCGTGTGCGTATAGGAGTTGGCACGTCTTGCTAGAGGCCGCTACCGACTATTGGGCCGAGTAGGAGTACTTGGGCCATGTCTATACGTATCCGAACCCATAGAGTCACACACTTAAGGGGCTGGAAGCCCAATTCGGATCTGATCCGAGTTGGATTAGGTTTAGAAGTACTAATGGGCCTCGGATCAAGAGGCCCATCAGGAACCTCTATAAATAGAGGGGTGGGGGCGCCCTAGGGTTTACACCTTTTTGGCGAAACACACCTGCCGCGCCTCCCACACCCTCGCCTGTTGCAACTCGCGGATCTAGCAGCCCGGCTTGCGACGCTTCCTCCCTGCACGTGTGGATACCTTGGAGGTGTTGCGCCTGCAGCACTTGGACGAGCCGCCGACGAGCCACGACGAGCCAACGACGAGCCGCGGTACCGGAGGCGATCTTGTTGCACGTGGACGAGCTGCTGAGGAGCTGCTGGACGTGATCGACTACGTACGACTACGTGATCGTCTTCACTGCATCGACGCATATCTACATCTTCCGCACCAGTAGTGCGTCGAGTGGTAATCCCGTGATCCTTATACGACAGTTCTTCCTGGTTATACACGGTAGAATTTTGAATTGCGCTAGTGTAGCCTACCTCGTATCCCTACAGTGGTATCAGAGCTGTAACTGCTTAGTTTTGGATTCGGGATGTGTGCATATGGAGATATGCGAGTTTTCGGTTTGATCTATGTCCTGTTTTCATGCCCTTGCTGCAATGGTAGTGTAACGACATACTCCTACCGGTCGGTTTCCGCCATCGGAGTTAAGTGATACACGTAAATCCAGTTGCAGTGAGTGAAGATCAATATGATTGGTCGAATCGAAATCCAGGGTCATACGCCAGGCGCATTAGATGTGCAATAGTAGATGGGATCTACTGCCGGGGTCGGGATTTTTGCCGTATGTGTATGCTTCGGTAAATCAGCCGTAACTTTTCGGTACGATCTCGGATCGGGGCGAATTTTATATGAAAATTGATCTACAGAAAAAGTTACACATGAAATTCAACCGCTTTGCCATTTTCGGCGAAATTAGATTTCCCAAATTCGGCTTGGAAGATAGAGTTTCGGGCATCCGAAGTTTGGAACGTTAGGACGCTTAACTCTGTTTTGCAGAATGTATGTATCTTGTGATCAGTATGGCCCTTTGTGTATATGATGCATGTGTGTAACTCATTCGTGACCTGCGTGTCGCGCGTACGGCAACACGGCAGGAGCCATATGTGTTGTCACTTTATTGTATTTAATGGTCTGCGTACCAATCTGTGATGATCCAAGCAACTATGTAATCTTCATTACTAGCTTCTTTACTAGCTGTTAGGCGTAATAGCATGTTCTAGTTCTTGGAGGACTCATCACCAGGAGGATGGCGCACATGGAACATGGAGATGGAGATCACCATGGTGAACAGGTTCTATGGAGATGGAGATCACCATATAAAAACGGGCCATACTGTGTCACAGCTGTGTGAATGCTATTCTGTTTATGTTTTACTTTCTGCATGCTGTGATGTTAGAAGTAGAACGATCCCTCACAAAGTTTAAGTTAGTATGCCCTCCCAACTAAAACTTGCACCGTCCCATGTCTTGTACAATTAGTGGTGGGTCTATGAAATTAGGGTGCCACTAGTTTTCCTTGACTAGATGGGTTTGTGTCGGACACTTACACGCATAAGGGTTGGTTTGCTTAACAAGGTTATCTTAATGGTTAAGGACCTTGGGGCATAAAGGTTGGGCACCGAGACATAGAGATGTCACCCAACAACAGGAGTCATATGTGATATGATTAGCAAAAGTTGCTTACCGATCTACCTCGTTTGCTAGCGGTGATGCTAAAGCTCACTAGTGGACTTGTTAGTTGTGGATCCTGAATCACTAAGTTTCAATAGAGGGATATTGATTTTAGTGGGAGTAGATTCTGTTAAAATAGTTTAATGTAATTTGCTCTATCATGGATACGTTTGTCTTAGTGTATTTTGCATTACTTTTGTTGTAGATTAAATGGCACCTAGCAACACCACCACATCGTTTGCTTTGCGTTCGGTCCTTGAGAAGGACAAGTTGAATGGAACAAACTACTCGGATTGGATCCGTAACCTGAGAATTGTTCTCAAGGCCGATAAAAAGGAAGATGTTCTAGACACCCCACTACCACCAGTACCTGCTGATGATGCATCTGCTGCCGTTAAGGCTGCTTACAAGAAGGCATTTGATGCTAATCTTGAGGTAAGCTGCCTTATGCTTGCTTGCATGGAACCCGAGCTGCAGATGCAGTTCGTAACAAATCATGAGGCACACGATATGATCGTGGCGCTCAAGGACATGTTCCAGACACAGGCTAGGACCGAAAGGTTCAATGTGTCCAAAGCCTTTCTGGAGTGCAAGTTAGCAGAAGGCGCAGCAGTAGGACCACATGTAATCAAGATGGTTGGTTACACTCAGCGATTGGAGAAGCTGGGCTTCCCAATGGGCAAAGAGTTGGCCACTGACTTCATTCTTTCATCTCTTCCGCCTAGCTATGGGAACTTCATCTCGAACTACCATATGCATGGGACGGAGAAGGGTTTGAATGAACTGTGTGGTATGCTCAAGATAGCAGAGGTAGACATCAAGAAAAGCGCTAGTACCAGCCATGTGATGGCTATACAGAACAAGCCTAGCTTTAAGAAGAAGGGCAATTCTTGGAAGAAGAAGGGCAAGGCTGGAACGTCCAAGCCAAACCCAGCGCCCAAGGTTAAAGCTGGACCTGGACCTGCTCCAGACAAAGAGTGCTTTTACTGTCATGAACTTGGTCACTGGAAGAGAAACTGCAAGCAGTACCTAGCTTCGTTGAAGAATGGCGGAAGTAAGAGTACTTCTACCTCAGGTACGCTTGTTGTTAATGTTATAGACAACATATTTCTCGCTGATACAATTATTAATTCTTGGGTATTTGATACCGGATCGGTTGCTCATATTTGCAATTCGATGCAGGGAATGATAAGAAGTAGAAGCGTGGAAAGAGGAGAAGTTGATTTCCGCATGGGCAATAATGCAAGAGTTGCTGCGTTGACCGTCGGGATGATGCAACTCCACCTCCCGTCAGGATTTATTATGGAGTTGAATAATTGTTATTTTGTTCCTAGTTTAAGTCGAAACATTTTGTCTCCTTCATGCTTGATGAAGGATGGTTATTCATTTGCGAGTGAAAACAATGGTTGTGTGATCTCTAAGAAAAATATGTTTATGGCTTTTGCACCCATTGTGAATGGATTATTTGTTTTAAATCTTGATGGTTCACCTGTCTGTAATGTAAGTGCTAAAAGGCCTCGGCCTAATGATTTGAGTCCTACCTACTTGTGGCATTGTCGTTTGGGTCATATAAGTGAAAAGCGCATGAAGAAGCTCCATTCTGATGGACTTCTAACTTCGTTTGATTTTGAATCATACGAGACATGTGAGGCTTGCTTGCTAGGCAAGATGACCAAGACGCCTTTCACAGGATTTCCTGAGAGAGCAGTAGACTTGTTGGAACTCGTACATAGTGATGTATGCGGACCAATGAGCACGACGGCTAGAGGAGGATTCCAATACTTCATAACTTTCACTGATGATTTTAGTAGATATGGCTATGTCTACTTGATGAGGCACAAGTCTGAAACCTTTGAAAAGTTCAAGGAATTTCAGAATGAAGTTGAAAATCAACGTGGCAAGAAAATTAAGGCCTTACGATCTGATCGTGGAGGCGAGTATTTGAGCCACGAGTTTAGCAATCATCTAAAGAGTTGCGGAATTGTTCCACAACTTACGCCGCCTGGAACACCTCAGAGAAACGGTGTGTCCGAGCGATGTAATCGAACTTTGTTAGACATGGTTCGATCAATGATGAGCCAGTCGGACCTACCGTTGTCATTTTGGGGATACGCTCTAGAAACAGCAGCTTTCACACTTAATAGGGTACCATCTAAATCCGTAGTTAAGACACCATATGAGATATGGACTGGAAAGGTTCCTAGTTTGTCTTTTCTAAAGATTTTGGGATGTGAAGTGTTTGTCAAGCGACTTTAGTCGGACAAGATCACACCCAAGTCGGATAAGTGCATTTTCGTGGGATATCCAAAGGAAACTTTGGGATATTATTTCTACAACCGATCAGAAGGCAAAGTGTTTGTCGCTCGGAACGGTGTTTTCCTAGAGAAAGAGTTTCTCAAAGGAGAAAAGAGTGGAAAGACAGTGCATCTTGAAGAAGTTCAAGATGAGCCGATCGGGCAAGAATCAATGAGTGATGCTAACGTAGCAGAATAAGTTGAGATACCCATGGCAAGAGAAGCACCGCCACAACCACGAAGGTCGGCAAGGCTCCGCGAAATGCGGGAAATATTATTGTTGGACAATGATGAGCCTGCGACATATGCAGAAGCAATGATGGACCTAGACTCCGAAAAATGGCAGAATGCCATGCAATCCGAAATAGAGTCCATGGGAGACAATCAAGTTTGGAACTTGGTTGACCCGCCTGATGGTGTTAAAGCCATAGAGTGCAAGTTGATCTATAAGAAGAAAAAGGACATGGATGGAAATGTTCACATCTATAAAGCACGACTTGTCGCAAAAGGTTTTCGACAAGTTCAAGGAGTTGACTACGACGAGACCTTCTCGCCCGTAGTGATGCTTAAGTCCATTCGGATTATTCTAGCTATAGCTGCATATTTCGATTATGAGATATGGCAGATGGATGTCAAGACAGCTTTCCTGAATGGAAACCTTACTGAGGACGTGTATATGATACAGCCCGAGGGTTTTGTCGATCCGAAAAATGATGGAAAGGTATGCAAGCTTCAGAGATCCATTTATGGATTGAAGCAAGTATCTAGGAGTTGGAACATTCGTTTTGATGAAGTGGTCAAAGGGTTTGACTTCACCAAGAACGAAGAAGAGTCTTGTGTTTACAAGAAGGTTAGTGGGAGCTCTGTAGTATTTCTAATCTTATATGTGGATGAAATATTACTGATTGGAAATAACATTCCTATGCTTGAGTCCGTAAAGACTTCACTGAAAAATAGTTTTTCAATGAAGGACTTAGGGGAAGCGTCATATATTCTGGGCATTAAGATCTATAGAGATAGATCGAGAAGGCTTATAGGTTTAAGCCAAGATACTTACATTGACAAAGTGTTGAAGCGGTTCAGCATGGAAGAGGCAAAGAAAGGGTTCTTGCCTATGTCACATGGCATACATCTCAGCAAGACTCAGTGTCCTTCGACTGCTGATGAGCGGGATCGCATGAGTAGAGTGCCATATGCTTCGGCTATTGGATCTATCATGTATGCAATGATAAGTACTCGCCCAAATGTTTCATATGCGCTAAGTATGACAAGCAGACACCAATCTTATCCAGGTGAGAGTCACTGGACAGCGGTGAAAAACATTCTTAAGTACTTGAGAAGGACTAAAGATATGTTCCTCGTCTATGGAGGTGAGGAGGAGCTCGTTGTAACAGGTTACACCGATGCTAGTTTCCAAACCGACAGAAATGATTCAAAGTCACAATCAGGATTTGTGTTCACGCTAAATGGTGGTGCTGTTAGTTGGAAGAGTTCCAAGCAGGAGACGGTGGCCGATTCTACGACAGAAGCCGAGTACATCGTGCCTTCGGAAGCCGCGAAGGAAGGTGTTTGGATAAGGAATTTCCTCATTGAGCTTGGTGTGTTCCCGAATGCGTCCAGCCCATTGAATCTCTACTGTGATAACAATGGGGCAATTGCGCAAGCAAAGGAGCCAAGGAACCACCAGAAGATCAAACACGTAATGCGCCGATTTCATCTCATTCGAGACTTCGTTAACCGGGGTGAGATCAAGATATGCAAAATACACACGGATCTGAACATTTCTGATCCGTTGACAAAACCACTCCCGCAGGCTAAGCATGATGCGCATGTAAGAGCTATGGGTATTAGGTACCTTCTAGATTGACTCTAGTGCAAGTGGGAGACTGTTGGAGGTATGCCCTAGAGGCAATCATAGAGATGATGATATTCCATTTGTATCCATGATTTGTATGTTGTGTTCATTGAATATCCATTGAAGGCTACTTGAATTGATTTGCAATTATGTAAATTGTATGTGAAACTCTTTACTTGTATGGTTATTCTAAAGTTGTCCCTAGTCGGAGTTCATGTGAGGACACACATGAATATTAGACTAGCACATGTATTAGTTGATGACTATGTTTCACAAGTCATAGACATGGAGATGTTGAACTAATAATGTGGACACATGTGGAGACATGTGCTGGGACTGACCCAACACGAGAAGTAGTTCTCTCTTTAAACAACATATACGCTTTGTCCTTAGACCTGAGATTGTCGCATGTATTCTAGATGCGGATCGACCTACTTAGGGGCTATCAAACGCTACGCCGTAACAGGGTAGTTATAAAAGTAGTTTTCGGGTTTGTCAAGAAGCATGCTATTAGACATGGTCAATCAAGATGGGATTTGCCCCTCTCTGATTGGGAGTGATATCTCTGGGCCCCTCGAGTGATCGGATCCGAAAATGCATGGCCATGCTACGTACGGTTAAGAGTTAACCTACAAAGGGATTCCGAATCACAGGATCGAGAAAGAGCGGTCGGCTTGAAGCTAGACCAAATATCGTGAGGCAAAGGGAATAGCATGTATATTATGTTGTGATGGTTCGTCTGATATGATCTTCGTGTGCGTATAGGAGTTGGCACATCTTGCTAGAGGCCGCTACCGACTATTGGACCGAGTAGGAGTACTCGGGCCATGTCTATACGTATCCGAACCCATAGGGTCACACACTTAAGGGGCTGGAAGCCCAATTCGGATCTGATCCGAGTTGGATTAGGTTTAGAAGTACTAATGGGCCTCGGATCGAGAGGCCCATCAGGAACCTCTATAAATAGAGGGGTGGGGGCGTCCTAGGGTTTACACCTTTTTGGCGAAACACACCTGCCGCGCCTCCCACGCCCTCGCCTGTTGCAACTCGCGGATCTAGCAGTCCGGCTTGCGACGCTTCCTCCCTGCACGTGTGGATACCTTGGAGGTGTTGCGCCTGCAGCACTTGGACGAGCCGCCGACGAGCCGCCGACGAGCCACGACGAGCCAACGACGAGCCGCGGTACCGGAGGCGATCTTGCTGCATGTGGACGAGCTGCTGAGGAGCTGCTGGACGTGATCGACTACGTACGACTACGTTGATCGACTACGTACGACTACGTGATCGTCTTCACTGCATCGACGCATATCTACATCTTCCGCACCAGTAGTGTGTCGAGTGGTAATCCCGTGATCCTTATACGGCAGTTCTTCCTGGTTATACGCGGTAGAATTTTGAATTGCGCTAGTGTAGCCTACCTCGTATCCCAACAATTCAACCTAAGGCTCGGGGGCTATCGGTGTTTTAGACCGGCAACCCGCCTAGGGGGTACCCTAGGTGGTCTTTTGTGCGGTAAGGATCGTCGAGAATCAAGGAATCAATGGTGACATAAGGAACACGATTTAGACAGGTTCGGGCCGCTAGATCGCGTAATACCCTACGTCCTGTGTGTTGGTTTGTATTGATGAACTGGAGTTGTTGTTGAGGGGGATCGCTGCCCACCCTTATATACACGGAAGGGTAGGGTTACTAGTCTGAGTCCTAGTCGAGTACTATTACAGAGTTCTACTCGGTAAGGCCCGAGTAGTTTTCCATATACATACTTGACTAGTCCGAGTGGGATACGCCTATCCCTTGTTCTGATCGTGTCCGAGTACGCCCCTTAGTGGGCCGTCCAAGGCCTACTCGTGGGCCTGGGGTGCATGCCTGACAAGCCCCCGAGTACTTTGTAGTCGTGCGCCACAGTCTTGGGCACTGCGGGCACTATCCGAGTAGTTTGTCATAGAGGTTGCAGGCCGGAGTGCTCGAGTACTGTCGCATGGCTAGAAGGTACTCTTCTTGTTCCTTTGAGTTGTTTCTGTTCCGAGAAATTTTTATATGGTAGTGCGATGTCAATCGCACTCCATATGGAGTAGCCCCCGAGCCTTAGGTTGAGTTGAAGAGTCAGGCTTAGGGTCAAACCAGCTTTTTGTCCATTTTACCCTTGGAAATCTTGGAAAAGAAAAAACTGACCAATGGGTACAGTACCCACAGCCCCCGAGCACTTGAGCGATTTCTGTTGTTGAAGTGGTCAGTAGTCCATTGAAAAGAGTAGCCGTTGAGTGTTTGAGGTGATTAATCTGCAATTAATCTGTTTAGAATTCGTCCGTTGTGTAACCGACGCGTGGAAACCGGAGCTGGCGGAGATAAAATTGGAAGGCCCCCTTTCGGTTGGATTTACGCCGTACGGTAATCAGATCTGTTTTTCTGCCTCCCCTGTTCTCCTGCTCCACATTTGCACCGCCGCGAGTGCCGCCGCTGCCATTGCCGCCCCTTGAGAGAGATCCGAGGGAGAGTGTCGTTCTAGCTTGAGGTTGAGTCCGTCGAATGTGCACCAAGAAGATGGGCAAGAAACCCGAGAAGATCCAGGGCAAGGCTCCGGCGACAGGCAAGGTGAAATCCAAGAAGGGGAAAGAACTGGTGCTGCCGGTGCCGAAGGTGGGACCGACGAACCAGACTATGCCGCTGCCGCCTGGAGCAACGTGGCAACATTCAGTGATGAAGGAGGAAGCCGTGCAAGCACTAGTCGATGCGAAGCTTCTGCAACCCATGGAAATTCTTGAGTGGCGCCCCGTATTTCCAAATGCGTGGCAATTTGAGGAACATCCAGGTGAGACAGTGATGCTCGCGCACTTTGTGGAGAGGGGGTTGGCAGTGCCCACCTCCAACTTCTTCAGAGGTATTCTCGAGTACTATAAGCTTCAACTCGTGCATTTGAACCCCAATGGTGTACTGCATATGTCGATTTTTGTACACCTCTGCGAAGTGTATTTTGGAGTTCCTCCAAGTCTTGAGTTGTTTTAGGAAGCTGTTCCACTGTAAGCCGCAGCCTAGTGTCCATAGGACAGAAGTCTTTGGAGGCGCCAGGTTCCAACTCAGGAACTCGGGCGCGTATATTGAGTATAACTTAACTGACTCCCATGGGGAGTGGAAGAAGAGGTGGTTCTACATCGGGAATCATGGTCCTCGCCTGCCTGTGGTGACTGATCATGCACCCAAGCATGTAGAAAATTGGGTGAGTGAACCCGAAGACACCCCCGAGCTTGATCACATGATGCAGCAAATCACCAAGTTGAAGGCACTCGGTCTCACTGGGATCAATGTGGCTGCCAGCTTTCTGAAGAGAAGAGTCCAGCCGCTTCAAAAACGTGCTCACTCGGGAAGTGAGTATATAGGTCTTAATGGTCCATCGTGTATGTCCGATGAGGATATATCTGATGATGATGTAGAGGCGCTGCTGGCCAAGTTCTTCAGGAACTATCAGGGAGTACCAGTAATCCTTGCGGCTCTGCGTCAGTATGACGCCTGGTATGAGCTAGAAGTGGTATATCTTTGCACCTACTTGTACTTTCTCACTTGTGTGATATTTGTTGTTAATATCGACATGTTTTTTGTAGTCTCGAGTTCTTGCCGGCTACTTGGCACAGTCGGAAGAAGAGTCAGAAGCTGTTGCTAAGGAGTCAGAGGTCGAACCCTCTCCTCCTGTCAAGAAACGCAGAGTAGTCCGCAAGATGTCTGCGGCTAAGTCTGTCAACCCCTGAGAAGTCTTGGGGTACCAAGGTATGTAGTCGTGAACTTATCTATAGCTGATGAATTTGAACTTGCTATTGTTGTGACGAATTTGTCTTGTTCATGAAGGCTGTTGATACGGTGCTTGGTGATGATGAGGCTGCTTCTGAAGAAGTGGCCGTGATCGACCCGGGAGTTGGTAATGTATCTGTTGATATGGTGCCAGAGCGGGTGCCATCGACAGAGGGTGGAGTAGCCCCCGAGCTACCCACCACGACTCCGCCGGCCGCCATGCTACCCGTTACTGACCAGGCGGTCCTGGGGTTACCCGCCGGAGTAGCGGGTATTGAAAAGGAAGTGTCACCAGTAGTCACTACTGGCGCCTTGTTGTCAAGCATGATTGCCAGAGGTAACTTTCTGTCCCGACTAAAATTTTTATGTCTGAGTTGTATTGTAGTCTTGACTTCTGCTTCGTAGGTCTTGATGAGAAGACAGCGCCGACAGCTGTCCCTACGGTGCCCAATACTTGGCTGCCTATCGCCGAGAAGAAACATGTGTGATTTCCACCACGCTCAACCCGATGGGCTTTCTTGTCTATTGAATGGCTTTAAGTTGTCTTGAAGTTGTGTAGTGACGTATTTTGATGTAGAGATGCAGAGGAAACTATCTCTGGGTAGAGTCGGATCCCCCGACTACATTATCTGCTCCTTTGGAGGATTTAATTGTTGAGGAGGTACCCGAAGTCGACGGTCATCTTGGAGCTACTATGTCTATGCTTCAAGATGTCATCCGTTCGGTGGAAGTTCCCACCGCTGCATCGGGTTCAGGAAGTGCTGCCTTATCAACATCCACTGGCGGATCGCTAGCCGTAGTGGGTGTCGAAAAAACCAAAGAGGCAACTATTCCAGGTATGTTTCTGTAGTATTGTTATTGTGGTCGTAGCAAGCAGTTGACTGATGATAAGTGTTGTAGGTGCCACTTTGGGTACGACTCCTCATCTTGCGGAGAGTACTCAAAGACCAGTGCTCAGCCTGCCATCTGACTTGGAGTTCCAGAGGGCTGTCGATGTTTTCCGGAGCTTCCAGGTGGATTTCCTTTGAGTTGTCACATAGATTGAGTAGTTGTGAGGCTTTTAACTGACCATAGTACCTTGCATACTCGGACCTTTTCAGGAACGAAGTCATCAACTGGAGCAGGAATGTGCCCGACTGACGGAAGCTCTGAGGGTTCACGAGGTTGGAGCGAAGTCTATTGCTATGGAACGTACGAATCACACAGTCCTGCTGCAAAAACTGGAGAGCCGCTACAAGTCGCTGAACAAAAAGTATCAAGGTGAGTACTTTGCATACTCCGGGTATCTCCCATTATAGTCGGCTGTGGTTGAACTTGTTTTGTCTTGTAGAGCTCAAGAAACAAGAGGCGGCTGTGAGGAGCCAAGCTCTCGACTGGAGAAATGCGCATGACTGAGTGGCGGATGAGGCTGAATGTCTTCGAGCCGCGCTGACGGAAGCACAGGCTGCTTGCGAGCATCAGCGGGACAGGAAGATGCAGAATGGCGTGATGCTTGCCATGGCCATGGTGGCATGCAGAGATCATGCCCAGACCATGGGGAGGCTCCGAGGCGAACTCCAGGAGCTAACTGTAGCAGCTGAAGACTTGGAGAATGCCACAGCCCCCGTGGAAGAAGGCGCAGGGACGCAATCACTGGTCGAGCGATTGAAGGCTGCCTCGAGTAAAGTGGCGGGACTCTGCAAAGCTATTTGCAAACAGGTCCTTGCAGTCGTGAAGTCCTATTACCCGAGGGCAGACTTGGCGGCAGTTGGTGACGGCGTGGCTCACAACTGCACGGAAGAGGCATATGCGCAGTACCTCGAGGAGGCGAAGCCTATTGCATCAAAGATGTTAGAGTTTGTCTCTCCAGAAGAGCCTTGAGCTTTGTATGTACTCTTGAATCTGTGTCGAGTACTTTGAACAATACTTTTGACAAATGAATACTTGCCCATTGGTTTGTTGCTTGAGGTGATTGTCTTGCGAAGAGTAATTTTACGCTGTCTTGTCTGACCCAAAGTCCCGGGGTCGGCTAAGCCCGACCCTTGGGGGGAAACTCCGCCTCGCTCGATCCTAAGTTCTAGGGTCAGGTGCGCCCGACCCCTTGAGGGGGGAAGCTCTGTGTAGCGACCGACCCCTAACCTTTCCCAGTTAGGTTTGATCTCAGCCCTTAACCTCAGTCGATTGTTCTGTTGACCGCACCTAAGTGCTCAGTCTTCCGCCAGTCCCGACCCCTGAGATCCGACCCCTACCGCTTCGTTCCTTTCCCGACCCTGGCGAGTTCAGCCCTCCGTCGGATCCTGCTAATCTTCCTCACCCGTCCGATCTTTTCCCCGGTGGACCCGTGAGATCCTTTTTCCAGATCCCCGCATCAGCCGCACTCGAGTTGCATGGCCGCCTCAGAGTTTTCCTGCCGCGTGTCTCGTCTTCTCCGACGCCATCGCCCAGTTTTGTCTCTGGCGAGGAACAGAGTTGGGTCCCGCGCCCTTTTCCCCAATGGCAGCGGAAGCCCTCTGCACCCGTTTCTGCAGACCCTCGTCCCCCGCGCCCATCATCGCGATACCAGATCCCGGTCCCGGAGACCGATGTCGCCCGTCTTTTCCGTCCTTTCCAGCAACAGTTGCGCCGCCCGGTCGTCGCTACACGACGATTCCCCCACCGCCAACCCCGACCGCGGCCGCGACAGTTCCTTTCCCCGCTCTGTCAGAAGCCGCCCGACAATCTGTTGTTCCGCGCTCTCCCCCGCGCCGCGTCCGCTTGTTCTCCCACCTGTGCGCCCTCGATCCTAGCGCCGTTTAACCGGTCGCTTCTATCACCTCTCCCGCACGACGACGCCCGCTCTCCGCCAAATCTCAACCACCGGTCTACCCGCGCCTACGCCGCCCTGACGGAGTAGTGCAATGATCGCTGGCGTCACCCCCGGAGTTCTGCAGCACCGCCCGGTTTGCTCAATCGCCGCTACGGCAGAGCACTCCATTACTTCTCCCCGGCCTTCGCGCCGCCCCCTCCTCTCTCTCTCCGTGACATTTCCGTTCCTCCGCTCCAGCAGCTATAAAAGGAATGCCCCCGTCGCCGGAGTTCCCTCCGCCTTTGTTGCCCTTAGTTTCCTCTAGCTCCCTGCTCAAGCTCCTAGCGCCACCCACCCAGTTCTTGAAAAGTTCTTCTCCCAGTTCCTTCTCAGTTCCTCCAAGTCACCCCGCAGCTTGCTCCCTTGTGCTGCGTAGAGCTCTCTTGTGATCCGCAAGAAGCGCCGCCGCCGGAGCATCGCCGGTCTTAGTCCCTGCTCGAAGCTTTAGTTCCGCGCCCAAGTCTGCCTCTTCCCGACCCCAAGCTTTCCTTTCAGGAAGAAGGTGAGTGCCGACCCTAAGTCCGCCTCGCCCGACCCCTCCTATCCGCCCGACCCCAGTTCCGTCTCGTCCGACCCTGTCTGTTCGCCGACCCTTGTCCGCCTCGCCCGAGGGCTTGGCTGTGATCTTTTTCTTCAACTCGAGGGTGTATGTGTAAAACGTGGGAACCCTTCAGCGCCTACGTCTGAAGATCCCAGTTATCACGTCCTCTAGTTCAAGGATCAGACCACTAGTTTCCTTCCTACCCTTACCTGTTGATCATCATCAGCTCTCTCAAACAGCCTCCACCTCCAGATCTTTGTCGCAAGTTTCTGGGCTCATGAGAGCCAGTGTTGCTGTCAAATCAAAACGTTTAAGCTAACCCTTGCATTGCATTCGTGTAGAGCTGCATCTCGCTGACGGCTTCTACGAGCTGCACCCGACGCCCGAAGAAGAAGCTGTAGCCGAGATCCTGCCCGCGGAAGTCGAAGCCGCCCCCGAAGTCGAGCAGTTCCAGCCTTCCTTGTTTGCAGGCAAGCCCCGGTTGCATGAAAATCCTACGTGTTCTTGCCAAACTTGCACATGCCTTCCGAATAGCATGTTTGTGCATTTACGTTTGTGTGAAACCCTAAGATGCATGACTTAGTAACCCTTGATATGAGCACTAGCTGTTGGACCGAGTAGCTGCATTGCTTAAATAGGAGACGGTAAAAGCCGAGTGATCTCCCGTCACTCGCGAGTTGTAGGAGTTGCATGTTTACTATCTGCTACAACTATAAGGATGGTGGACGGGGCAGGGTTGGGTAACACTTTGGTGGTCGGATGGTTGCCCCGTCTGTCTATGAAAACTTGCTAAGGCCCGACAGTGGTGGTGTTTGTGATCAAGTGTTTGAAAGTACTAGCCTCATACTTAGTATGGGATGAGGAAGCCTAGTACCTGATTGAACCTAAACGTGAGCGGTCGCCCCATTGTTCTTGGAACGGAGTTTCCCCTGCTGGTTGTCGCACGTGGTGGCAAAGCGTGGTCACAGAATGGCAGAGGCTGGGTCTGTGGAACCTTGCACCAAAGGAAATGGGCCCGACACGGGTTAGGGGATTGATGGGGAAGGCCGACACAGGAAGCGACCTCCGGGTGCGCGGATGTCGTGAGGCTAGGTTCACCATGCATGGTTAAAGAACTCGAATCGATTCGTCTGCCTCTCACAGTTTGAGATTTCTTGATCGCTATGTCACCCTGAGTAAATGAGGAATCTGATAATGGCAATGTTGTTGTTTTTATCTACACACTTGATTGGCTCGATGTTTGCTTAGAATAGGTTGCACAACCTAGACTGGTAAGTAAATATAGAACCGGAGCTAAAACTTGAAAACAGGTTACTTAGTGCTTTTGGCAAATCAAACCCCTCAGCCAAGAAGCCTTGCATGTCTAGTTGGAAGAGTAGTTGGCTCCTCCCCGGTTAAGTCTTGTTGAGCTTAGTAGCTCAGCCTTGTTGTGGCTCCTGTTTTTCAGGTGAAGTTGCAGTTCCCGACCCCTCCCTTGTTGGCGCTTGGCCGCCCCAGCTCCCGCCAGGCTGGACGGTCGAGTGGGACCCCTCCTCGGACGGCGAGAAGAGGACTCAGTGATGTTCTGGCTGGCCTCGCCCGGACGTCCGACCCCGACGAAGTCTTCCGCTAGTGTTTTCTCTGTTGTTTCTTGAAAACTTGTAAAACCCTAATGTTGGATTTTATGGTGGGACCAAAATGAGTAAAACTTGTTCAAAATCCGTGGACTCGTTGTATTCTCTGTAACCGCTCACCTTCGTGTGGGTTGCTGAACTCGATCCTGTTTAAGTGGTTAAATCGGACGAAATCCGACGGCACTTCGTATTAACTCGGTTTAGGCAGGGGTGTCGCATGTTAGGCGGCTTAACCCTGCTTAATCAAGCTAATCCGAGGTGGTTCCGCCACAGCTGGTATCAGAGCAGAGTTCGGCATATCAGAGAACCCAATGAGCCCTAAACACTTCTTTGAAAATATAAAAGTGCAAGAGCCTTTTGAAAATCTCGTACAAACATTAAGGATGACTTAGTGCGAGAGGCCCTAGGGGATTTTGGGGTTGTTTTAGGTGACTAAATAAGTATCTGGTTATGTTGCTAACTCCTCCAGCATTTCGCCACGTCTATCATACGTGTGCCGAGTTCCGCATCACGAGCATGCGAGGGTTGATAGGGAGTTCCATTCAAGGGACCCTATCTTCGCGGTTGTTTTCGCCCACGTCTATTATGCGTGGGCAGGTTCCGTATGTGATCCATACGAAGGTTGATATGGTTTGATTCCAACAAACCTATTGGCACGGTTGTTTCGCCACGTCTATCATACGTGTGCCGATGCCGCATCACGAGTATGCGAAGGGTTATGTGGTTCTATTCGGAAGGAACCTATTTCCACGGTTGAGTGCTGTCCATGCAGCCTTAAACGCATGGGTGCCGTTCCTATAGTGAACGGTAATGTTTGGGAGCGCTTTCGTGGGTGCTGGCACGAAAGGTTCGTGTGTGTGTTTTCTGCAGGTTGCTAACCGCGCTCGTTAAGACGTTGCTAGAACCGACTAGTTAATATAGGGAGAGACGTATTGTTGCCTCGTCACCGGCGCTGACCGCGTAAGACCCAAGGTTCGGGCAGTTGTTTTTGGTTAAGAGTACGGTAGGCCGTGCATGCGTCATACAAAAATCTGTAATGTTCTCTTCTCAACAGCAACCCTGTCCGACAGAGTTCTTTTGGATCTAAGGATTTCTAGCTCCTCTTAGTTGCTCTCGGTTAAGCCCTTCTGCTTCTCTATCCGATCCCTGATCCTCGGAGTTATCTCACGTGGCTTCGGTTTTCTTGGTTCCAGATGGCTGCTCCCGGGCATGTGGTGTTTGGAGCGGACGGTACCTTCCAATCAACATGCCTACATTTCGAGGGGTTTCCCGCGATCTTGTGGGATACGTTGAGATGGTTTGGGTATCAGTCCCCACCCCTGTATTCTGGGCGGCTGTATGTGGAGCAGGGCATCCAGACGTGCTAGGTGCAAGCACTGGTGCCACCCCCTTTTGTGTGGCCCGACTGGCCCTCTCTGGGCATCATAGCCTACGGTCTTTCTCCGGAAGATACGTGGGAATCCGCCGCTCTCCAGTTGCTCACGCAGTTCTGTCAGTTCCACCCTGTGGAGATCACCCTGGACCCGATCGGTCTTTTTCCCGTCAGGAGTCGGTTGGACCGGCCTGGCTAGACCGCATCGGAAACCTCGAGGTGTTGGCCACTACCTGTGCTACGATCACTATCTCCACCAACGTCCGCTGCATGGCTGCTTTCTACCGGCTGATAGAGCTCCAAGGAAGAGCCATGACTCTCTTTGCCCGGACGGCTGCAAACACCCACGGGTACCTCCAAACAACTAGAAGAGACCTGGTAGGCCAAACCTACCAGCTGATCCAACATGGAATCCAGATCCACGACATGCAAGACCGGATCTCCGAGCTGGAAGGAGAAGTTGCCGACCTCGTGGACGGCATGATCGAGCTCTCGGAGGAGAAAATGGAGGTGGAAATGGAGTTGGCCGTTGCCAATGCCCACCTAGAGGAGCACCAAGCTGAGCTTGAAGATATGCATGCCCTCAACATGCAGCTTGAAGCTCAGGAGGACCCTGAGGAAGACGAGGGAGCATCCAGCATGGACATAGAAGAAGATGGCGCCCCTTCTCCGACTCATAGTGTCCAGTGGTAGCTTAAGGGTTCTCAGGGGACCTTCTTTCTTTTGTTGTACTCCTCGGCAGCCTAGTTTTGGAAGGTTGTAATAGGTTAGCCTTGAGTTGAGTACTCCCTGTGTTGAAACGTCGTTGTGTATAAAGTCAACCCAGTGCATAGTTTTATCCTTTTCGTATGGTGTGGACGCTAAGGTTGAGTGAGTGGTGCCGGAACCTGTGTTGTTTTTGGGGAGCCTGTTCAGTTGGCCGACCCTAGTTTGCGAGCTAGAGTGCGCCGACCCTTAAGGCAGTTACCGCCTTGTCCGACCCTCTTTGAGTACGGACCGTATCCGACCCCTTGGTTCGAGTGGATCAGACCCTAGGAGTCTGTATGTGGTGTGGGTGCCTAAGGTGGAGTACCAGGGCAAGTAAGGGCTATCTATGATAAAAATGGGAGGAATGTGCTTCCTCTATGAGGACGTGTGATGCACCATTGGCAAGAGTCGCATTAAAGGACTTAATTCATACGTTCCCATTCGTTGGAGTACACCTAAGGTTATGAGATTGATGGGGCGTTAACTCTTGCAGATGGCGCACCGCACGAGGTCTGGAACTATGCCCAGCGGCAGTGACCAGCGCCAGGATCTTCCCTCGCCCCCGCCACCATCGCCATTGGAGGCAATCCTAGCAACTCAAACCGAGCTGCTCAGGCATCTGGTGCAAGGACAACAGCAGCCACATGGTGGTAGAGCATAGCAGCAGCAGCATATCGCAAGATATGAGGACTTTCTGGGGACGCAGCCCCCGCTGTTCCAAAAGACCCAAGAACCGCTCGACGCTGATGCATGGGTTCGTACGATCGAATCCAAGTTCGAGCTCCTTACCGCTCCATGCCCTGACAACAACAAGGCGCGGTTCGCAGCTCAGCAGCTGCGTGGTTCTGCACGGCTTTGGTGGGACCACTACCATGCCATGCTACCTGCTGGCCACGTGGTCAGTTGGAACGAGTTTAAGACGGCGTTCAAGGCGCATCACATTCCTGAAGGTCTCCTGGAGCGAAAGCTCAACGAGTTTCTGGCCCTCACCCAGGGAACTCGGATGTGCTGCACTACGCCCAGGCGTTCAATGACCTATGCCGTTATGCGGGATATCACGCGGACACCGATGAGAAGAAGCGGGACAGATTCCGCCGAGGACTGAGCTTGGAGCTCAGGGAAAGGCTAAACCCCATCCGGGTGGACACCTATAACGAGTTGGTCAATCTGGCCATCTCCCAGGAGGATTGCATGCAAGCTCTCAAGGCCGACCAGAAGAGGAAAGCCTCTGTGGCTCTTCCGAGCCCGCCAGCCCGAAGGTTTCGGATGATCCCTCCACAAGCCCCTGGCCGACCCCAACAGTCAGGGAAATGGATCGCCCGACCCCCGCCGGCAACAATGCCTAGTTTCCCAGGCCCCCAGCCGCAAGTACCCCGGCCGACCTTGGCAACGCCACCTCATCCGGCAGCCAGTAACAGATGTTTTACCTGCGGCAATGAGGGACATTTTGCAAGGGACTGCCCCAGGAGCAGGACTCAGCAGCAAGGCCAGAACCCCATGGCAGCCAAAGGAAGAAGGCCCAAGGTGCAAGTCCGACAAGGCCGACTCAACTACACCAGCTTGACCGAACTTCCCGAAGGTGCGTCAGTAATGACGGGTACTTTTCTTGTTTTAAATCAAGCTGTTGTGGTGTTGTTTGATTCGGGAGCCTCTCATAGCTTTATTGGGAGTAAGGCAAGGGAAAGGTGTGGGCTAAGTGTAGGTCACACTAAGGAACCCTATGTGATCGCCACTCCTGGAGGAAGGATAACGTCGGATCAGGTCGTTATTCTTGTACCTCTCCAGCTAGGCCCCACCCTCTTCAAGGAAAACCTTATCATCCTTGACCTCGAAGGCCTAGACGTCATCCTTGGCATGGATTGGATGGCCCGACATCGTGTTGTTTTAGATACCTCAGCCCGATCTCTTTTCCTCCACTCGCCCTCTCATGGCAGTGCTACCCTATCCTTGACCCATCCTGAGTCTTTGACTCCTTGTGCCTTTTCTCTCTTGGGAACCCATTTAGAAGACCTCCCTGTTATCTGTGAGTACCCAGATGTGTTTCCAGAAGACTTGCCAGGCATGCCACCTGACAGAGAAGTGGAGTTTTCTATAGAGTTGGTTCCTGGCACAGCCCCGATATCTAAGAGACCCTATCGGATGCCACCCGCTGAGTTAGCAGTGTTGAAGACCCAGTTGCATGATCTGTTGGAAAAGGGCTTCATTCAACCCAGTACGTCATCTTGGGGTTGCCCCGCCCTGTTTGTGAAGAAGAAAGACGGCAGTTTACGGATGTGTGTGGATTACCGACCCCTCAATGTAGTAACAGTCAAGAATAAGTACCCACTGCCCCGCATTGATGTCTTGTTCGACCAGTTAGCCGGAGCAAAAGAGTTCTCCAAGATCGATCTTCGTTCTGGTTATCACCAAATCAAGATTCGACCTTGCGACGTACCCAAGACAGCTTTCTCTACCAGATATGGACTGTATGAGTACCTAGTCATGTCCTTTGGACTCACCAATGCACCCGCTTACTTCATGTACCTTATGAACTCGGTGTTTATGCCCGAGCTGGACAAGTTTGTAGTGGTGTTCATTGATGATATCCTAGTGTACTCAAAGGACAAGGAAGAGCATGCCAACCATCTTCATATAGTTCTCCAGCGACTGAGAGATCACCAGCTTTATGCAAAGTTCTCCAAGTGTGAGTTTTGGTTAGATAGTGTCAAGTTTTTGGGACACACTATCTCCAAGGACGGTATTGCCGTGGATCCCAGTAAGGTGCAAGAGGTCATGGAATGGAAGTCTCCTGTCTCGGTACACCAGATCCGGAGTTTCCTCGGACTGGCAGGTTACTATCGGCGTTTTATACCGGATTTCTCCAAAATAGCTAAGCCGATGACCGAGTTGTTAAAGAAAGAGGTCAAGTTTGTGTGGGACACCAAGTGCGAAGAAGCTTTCAAAACCCTGAAGCACTTGTTAACCACCGCCCCAGTTTTGGCTCAACCCGACCCCTCTAGGCCGTATGACGTATACTGTGACGCCTCTGGCACTGGGCTCGGATGTGTTCTTATGCAAGACAGCCGAGTCATTGCCTATGCCTCACGTGCGTTGTGACCTCATGAGCTGAACTACCCGACCCATGACCTTGAGTTGGCAGCAGTGATACATGCCTTGAAGATATGGAGGCACTACTTAATGGGAGCTCACTGCAACATCTATACCGACCACAAGAGCCTCAAGTACATCTTCACGCAAGCCGATCTCAACATGCGTCAGAGAAGATGGCTAGAGTTGATAAAGGATTATGACTTGGAAGTGCACTATCATCCTGGCAAGGCCAATGTGGTGGCTGATGCCCTCAGTCGCAAACCCCGTTGCAACTGCTTGTTGTCAACAGCCTTCTCCAACACTTTGTGTCACGAGATGGGAAAACTAAGTCTAGAGCTTGTTCCCCATGGAACCCTTGATCACATCATCCTTGACTCAGTTTTGGAGGACCGGATTCGGTCAGCACAAGCTAAGGATGAAGAAGTGAAACGGATCATCAGTAAGGTCTCGGTAAAGGACGAGGGATATAAACTTTTCCGGCAGGACCAAACGGGAGGTGTGTACTATGGAAACCGACTAGTAGTGCCCGCCGACCCTGAGCTGAGGAGGCAGATCCTAGATGAAGCTCATCTTTCCAAGTTCTCAATCCACCCTGGCAGCAACAAGATGTACCACGATCTCCGTCAGACCTTTTGGTGGAGTGGGATGAAACCGGAGATAGCTCGTTATGTTTCAGAATGCGACACTTGTCAACGTGTCAAGGCCAGTCACTTGAAGGTAGCAGGGACCTTGCAGCCGCTACCTATCCCTCTTGGAAATGGGAAGACATCAGCATGGACTTCATAGTTGGGTTACCCCTTACAATTCAACGGTATGATTCTATCTGGGTTATAGTGGACCGTCTGACCAAGACAGCACATTTCTTTCCTGTTCGTACCACCTACACAGTCAAGCAATATGCAGAGTTGTACCTCGACCGTATCGTTTCTCTACACGGTGTACCCAAGACTATCGTCTCTGATCGAGGAGTTCAGTTTGTGGCACGTTTTTGGGAGCAATTACAAACATCCATGGGCACCCAGCTCATCCGAAGCTCAACATATCATCCCCAAACCGATGGCCAAACCGAGAGAGTCAACCAGATCCTTGAAGACATGTTAAGAGACTGTGTTATCCACTATGACAAAAACTGGGACAAGTGCCTTCCCTTAGCAGAGTTCTCCTACAATAACAGCTACCAGGCCAGTTTGAAGATGGCACCGTTTGAGGCCCTGTACGGCCGAAGATGCCGAACACCCTTGAACTGGTCCCAACCAGGAGAAAGACAGGTGTATGGCCCTGACTTAGTGGCAGAAGCCGCAGAGCAAGTAAAGGTAATTCAAGCTAATCTCAAGGCTGCCCAATCTCGACAGAAGAGTTACTCTGACCAGCAGAGGAGACCCCTGCAGTTCAACCTTGGTGATCATGTGTACCTTCGAGTCTCCCCAACCAAAGGAGTGCAACAGTTTGGAATAAAAGGCAAGTTAGCTCCCCGTTACATTGGCCCTTATGAGATTGTGGAGATATGTGGACCCGTCGCTTACAGGATCCAACTCCCAGAGCAGCTGTCGGCCATACATGATGTTTTCCACATGTCTCAACTGAAGAAATGTGTCCGAGTTCCAGCAGAGATCCTAGAACAAGAACAGCTTCAAGTAGAACCCGACCTGACCTACGCCGAGTACCCAGATCGAGTTCTTGACTAGAAGGAAAGGCACACCCGACGCCAAATGGTAAAGATGTACAAGATCCTCTGGAGAAACCACACCGAAGATGAAGTAACATGGGAGACAGAAGAATATCTGAACAAGCGTTTTCCAGGTTTTCTATCCCATCAAGGAGGTAAGAATAGCACACCCTTGATCATGAATCTCGGGACGAGATTCTTTTTAAGAGGGGTAGGCTGTAGCGATCGACCCCTAACCTTTCCCAGTTAGGTTTGATCTCAGCCCTTAACCTCAGTCGGTTGTTCTGTTGACCGCACCTAAGTGCTCAGTCTTCCGCCAGTCCCGACCCCTGAGATCCGACCCCTACCGCTTCGTTCCTTTCCCGACCCTGGCGAGTTCAGCCCTCCGTCGGATCCTGCTAATCTTCCTCACCCGTCCGATCTTTTCCCCGGTGGACCCGTGAGATCCTTTTTCCAGATCCCCGCATCAGCCGCACTCGAGTTGCATGGCCGCCTCAGAGTTTTCCTGCCGCGTGTCTCGTCTTCTCCGACGCCATCGCCCAGTTTTGTCTCTGGCGAGGAACAGAGTTGGGTCCCGCTCCCTTTTCCCCAATGGCAGCGGAAGCCCTCTGCACCCCTTTCTGCAGACCCTCGTCCCCCGCGCCCATCATCGTGATACCAGATCCCGGTCCCGGAGACCGATGTCGCCCGTCTTTTCCGTCCTTTCCAGCAACAGTTGCGCCGCCCGGTCGTCGCTACACGACGATTCCCCCACCGCCAACCCCGACCGCGGCCGCGACAGTTCCTTTTCCCGCTCTGTCAGAAGCTGCCCGACAATCTGTTGTTCCGCGCTCTCCCCCGCGCCGCGTCTGCTTGTTCTCCCACCTGTGCGCCCTCGATCCTAGCGCCGTTTAACCGGTCGCTTCTATCACCTCTCCCGCACGACGACGCCCGCTCTCCGCCAAATCTCAACCACCGGTCTACCCGCGCCTACGCCGCCCTGACGGAGTAGCGCAATGATCGCTGGCGTCACCCCCGGAGTTCTGCAGCACTGCCCGGTTTGCTCAATCGCCGCTACGGCAGAGCACTCCATTGCTTCTCCCCGGCCTTCGCGCCGCCCCCTCCTCTCTCTCTCCGTGACGTTTCCGTTCCTCCGCTCCAGCAGCTATAAAAGGAATGCCCCCGTCGCCGGAGTTCCCTCCGCCTTTGTTGCCCTTAGTTTCCTCTAGCTCCCTGCTCAAGCTCCTAGCGCCACCCACCCAGTTCTTGAAAAGTTCTTCTCCCAGTTCCTTCTCAGTTCCTCCAAGTCACCCCGCAGCTTGCTCCCTTGTGCTGCGTAGAGCTCTCTTGTGATCCGCAAGAAGCGCCGCCGCTGGAGCATCGCCGGTCTTAGTCCCTGCTCGAAGCTTTAGTTCCGCGCCCAAGTCTGCCTCTTCCCGACCCCAAGCTTTCCTTTCAGGAAGAAGGTGAGTGCCGACCCTAAGTCCGCCTCGCCCGACCCCTCCTATCCGCCCGACCCCAGTTCCGTCTCGTCCGACCCTGTCTGTTCGCCGACCCTTGTCCGCCTCGCCCGAGGGCTTGGCTGTGATCTTTTTCTTCAACTCGAGGGTGTATGTGTAAAACGTGGGAACCCTTCAGCGCCTACGTCTGAAGATCCCAGTTATCACGTCCTCTAGTTCAAGGATCAGACCACTAGTTTCCTTCCTACCCTTACCTGTTGATCATCATCAGCTCTCTCAAACAGCCTCCACCTCCTGCTCTTTGTCGCAAGTTTCTGGGCTCAGGAGAGCCAGTGTTGCTGTCAAATCAAAACGTTTAAGCTAACCCTTGCATTGCATTCGTGTAGAGCTGCATCTCGCTGACGGCTTCTACGAGTTGCACCCGACGCCCGAAGAAGAAGCTGTAGCCGAGATCCTGCCCGCGGAAGTCGAAGCCGCCCCCGAAGTCGAGCAGTTCCAGCCTTCCTTGTTTGCAGGCAAGCCTCGGTTGCATGAAAATCCTACGTGTTCTTGCCAAACTTGCACATGCCTTCCGAATAGCATGTTTGTGCATTTACGTTTAGGAGTTGTGTGAAACCCTAAGATGCATGACTTAGTAACCCTTGATATGAGCACTAGCTGTTGGACCGAGTAGCTGCATTGCTTAAATAGGAGACGGTAAAAGCCGAGTGATCTCCCGTCACTCGCGAGTTGTAGGAGTTGCATGTTTACTATCTGCTACAACTATAAGGACGGTGGACGGGGCAGGGTTGGGTAACACTTTGGTGGTCGGATGGTTGCCCCGTCTGTCTATGAAAACTTGCTAAGGCCCGACAGTGGTGGTGTTCGTGATCAAGTGTTTGAAAGTACTAGCCTCATACTTAGTATGGGATGAGGAAGCCTAGTACCTGATTGAACCTAAACGTGAGCGGTCGCCCCATTGTTCTTGGAACGGAGTTTCCCCTGCTGGTTGTCGCACGTGGTGGCAAAGCGTGGTCACAGAACGGCAGAGGCCGGGTCTGTGGAACCTTGCACCAAAGGAAATGGGCCCGACACGGGTTAGGGGATTGATGGGGAAGGCCGACACAGGAAGCGACCTCCGGGTGCGCGGATGTCGTGAGGCTAGGTTCACCATGCATGGTTAAAGAACTCGAATCGATTCGTCTGCCTCTCACAGTTTGAGATTTCTTGATCGCTATGTCACCTTGAGTAAATGAGGAATCTGATAATGGCAATGTTGTTGTTTTTATCTACACACTTGATTGGCTCGATGTTTGCTTAGAATAGGTTGCACAACCTAGACTGGTAAGTAAATATAGAACCGGAGCTAAAACTTGAAAACAGGTTACTTAGTGCTTTTGGCAAATCAAACCCCTCAGCCAAGAAGCCTTGCATGTCTAGTTGGAAGAGTAGTTGGCTCCTCCCCGGTTAAGTCTTGTTGAGCTTAGTAGCTCAGCCTTGTTGTGGCTCCTGTTTTTCAGGTGAAGTTGCAGTTCCCGACCCCTCCCTTGTTGGCGCTTGGCCGCCCCAGCTCCCGCCAGGCTGGACGGTCGAGTGGGACCCCTTCTCGGACGGCGAGGAGAGGACTCAGTGATGTTCTGGCTGGCCTCGCCCGGACGTCCGACCCCGACGAAGTCTTCTGCTAGTGTTTTCTCTGTTGTTTCTTGAAAACTTGTAAAACCCTAATGTTGGATTTTATGGTGGGACCAAAATGAGTAAAACTTGTTCAAAATCCGTGGACTCGTTGTATTCTCTGTAACCGCTCACCTTCGTGTGGGTTGCTGAACTCGATCCTGTTTAAGTGGTTAAATCGGACGAAATCCGACGGCACTTCGTATTAACTCGGTTTAGGCAGGGGTGTCGCATGTTAGGCGGCTTAACCCTGCTTAATCAAGCTAATCCGAGGTGGTTCCGCCACACTCTGCCTCGCCCGACCCGTGAGCAGAGGGTCAGAATATTCCAAGCCGTCGAGATAATGATGTGAGCGTAGGTTGCGCTTGGCCATGAGTAGTTCGGAGTGTCAAGTAGTCGTGATGCTGTCGAGTACTCTGCTTTTGAGGGTACGCAGGTGTACTACACTCTTTTGTCCTTTGTGGATGCACGGGTGTACTGTACTCTTTTGTCCTTTGTGGTATAAGTGCCATCACGTGGGCAGAGTCAGGAGTCGTCAGAGTCATTGATCACGGGTGCATAGTAACTCTTGGGCAGGTGGAAGTTGCATCGTTCGGCTATAAATAGAGCCATCTGGAGATCGAACCAAACCAAGTTTTTGAGTAGCAATGGATTGCCTTCGGTTGCTTTTGTTTGAGTGTAGAGAGCCATCAAAGAGTGCACCGGTGCTAGAAGATTCCTCGTAGATTGAGGCCACCTTCCCTCCATAGACTCCTGTGCTCGTAAGGATAGCCACGATGCTAGAAGAATCCTCATAGGAGGTTTCGTCGCACGCCTCATCTTGCAGCTTGTGATCCAGTGGGGTACGCGCTGGAACTCGCGGGTGATGGGTGATGAGTGCCGCGGTCTTTATCCCGCTCTCTTAGAGGTGGAGGTGTGGCCGTAGAGTGGATTGGCTCCACAAGGCTAGCAAAAGAGCAGCCTTGGTTCACTCTAGGCGCGTCGCGCGGGATTCATCGTTGCCGCTGTCAAGGCAGTGGTGATGCAGGAGTTCCTAGTGTTGCCTTGATTAGAGGACCTGGATATGGCTTCGTTTTGCGCAGCTTCCTTGCGTGTGGGCCCTTCCCATTGTAGTCGGCAGACCTGAGTGGCCTTGTGATATAGCAAAAACCTGAGGCTTAAATGCAGCTCGCTAGTAGGCAGTTGCTTGTAGTCTTTGTGTATTCCGAGTATTTGTACTCGTATGTATCTTGAAGATGTATCTTCAGTTCCCAGTTAAGAAATACTTAACGGAAATTTTGTACCAGGGCAGTGATCCTTGTTTAGTTGATAATTCATGTCGAAGCTAATGTATCTTGACATCGGTAGCCGGGTGGTTAGCCCGAGTAGTCATCATGAGCTATTGCCTTGAAGCGATTACTCGAGTGCTGCTATGGGTAATAGCAACAAAGATGTTCTACATTCCAAGAGTTTGGTACTTGTTCTCCTAAAAGTTCTTGGAGTCTGTAAGATCCAGGTCCCGTAACCTTTGATACGATGTAAGGACCTTCCCAGCATGAATTGAGTTTGTGCAACCCTGATGTGTCTTGGATACGCTTGAGGACCATATCGCCCAAGTTGAAAGATCTTTCCTAGACGTTGCGGTCGTGGTAACGCCTTAAACCGTCAAGGTATCTAGCAAATTGCACTAGTGTTGCACATCTTGTTTCTTCTAGACTGTCTATATCTGTTCGCCTTGTTTCTTCTGCCAGTTCTTCGTTGTATTGTTCAACGGATGGTGATTGACACATGATGTCGGCGGGTAGTATGGCTTCTGAGCCATATATGAGGAAATAGGGCGATAGCCCAGTAGTCTTGCATGGTTGGGTACGTAGGCCCCACAGAGCATTGGGTAACTCTTTGAGCCATTTGCCGCCTTTGGTGTTGCCAACGTCATGTAGTCTTTTCTTCAGGGCGTCGAGTATCATGCCATTAGCACGCTCGACTTGTCCATTGGCTCGCGGGTGAGCGATCGAGACATAGCGGATGTCGATGCTGCTATTCTCGCAATATTCCCAAAAGTCATGATTGTTGAAGTTTGACCCTAGGTCTGTGATAATCCTGTTGAAAAAACCGTAGTGGTGTACGATTTCATCTAAGAAGTCGAGGACCCAGTCTGCCTTGGGGCAAGTGACTGGTTTGACCTTGATACACTTGGTGAATTTGTCGATTGCCACGAGTACTCGGTTGAATCCTCCTGGTGCAGTTGGTAACGGCCCTATCATGTCGAGCCCTCAGCAGGCAAACGACCATGTTGGAGGTATTGTGACTAGCTTGTAGGCCGGTACACGTTGCTATTTTGTGAAGAATTGACAACCTTTGCATTTCTGAACTAGATGTTTAGCGTCGGCCAAAGCCATTGGCCAATAGAAGCCTGCTCTGAAAGCCTTGCCAACTAGTGTCCTCGAGGAGGCGTGGTTACCAAAGATTCCTCTGTGAATTTCCTCTAAGATTTCTTGGCCGTCTTCTCTAGTAACGCACTTCATGAGTACCCCATATGATGCACCTTTTCTGTAGAGCTTGTCTCTGACTAGAACATAATTTTTTACTCGCCGGGAGATTTGCTCAGCCTTATTTTTGTCGGATGGTAACTGGTGATCTTTGATGTAGTCGATGAAGAATGTCCTCCAGTCGACTTCTATCATCATGATTTCACGAGAGACGTCAGCAGTCGGGACCGTTGGTAGTGTGACTTGGTCAGATATGGACGCTTGCGTAGTTCGTGTACAAAAATTCCTGTTGGAACCTCTGCATGAGTTGAGCCCATTTTGGATAAGACGTCGGCGGCAACGTTGTTGTCACGGATGATGTGATGAAATTCCAAGCCTGAGAACTTGTTTTCTAGTTTACGAACTTCTTTGCAGTAAGCGTCCATGTTGTCCTTGTTCCGGTCCCACTCATCATTGACCTGATTTATAACGACTAGAGAGTCGCCATACACCAATAGTCGTTTGATGCCGAGGGAGATTGCAAGGTGAAGGCCGTGAAGTAGTGCTTCGTACTCGGCTTCGTTATTAGATGCTTCCCAGAATATTTGCAGTACGTACTTGAGCTGGTCTCCCCTGGGGGAGATGAGTAATACGCCTGCGCCGGCCCGTTCAAGTTTGAGGGACCCGTCAAAGTACATTACCCAGTGTTCTGGCCGTTCGAGTGGTGTTGGTACTTGATTTTCGGTCCATTCAGCTACGAAGTCGACCAAAGCTTGGGATTTGATGGCTATCCTTGGCTTGAAATCCAAGGTGAGAGCTCCAAGTTCAACTACCCATTTGGAGATTCTACCTGTGGCGTCTCTGTTGTGAAGGATTTCACCGAGCGGGAAGTCAGAGATGACTGTGATGTTGTGCTCTTGGAAGTAATGGCGCAGTTTCCGGGAAGTGAGCAAAATTGCGTATAACAGCTTTTGTATCGGTGAATACCGAGTTTTGGAGTTCAAGAGTACTTCGCTGACAAAGTAGACAGGTCGTTGGACCTTGTAAGCGTGACCCGGTTCAGACCGTTCGACTACTATTGCCGTGCTGACGACATGAGTAGTAGCTGAGATGTATAGGAGCAAGTCTTCATTCGGAGAAGGAGCGGTGAGTACAGGAGGCTTTGATAGAAAGTCTTTGAGTTGTGTTAGTGCGTTGTCTGCTTCTTCCGTCCATTTGAACTTGTCCTGGCGTTTGAGAAGCTTGAAGAAGGGTAGTCCCCGTTCTCCAAGTCTCGAGATGAACCGGTTGGCCTTAATGCCGCGATGGCTAATGATGAACCCGAGTAGTTTGCCGGAAGGTACTCCAAAGACGCACTTAGTAGGATTGAGTTTCCATCGGAAAGCGCGTAGACTAGAGAAAGTTTCCTCCAAGTCCGCAATGAGTTCCTCCCGGTTTCTTGTTTTGACAACTACGTCGTCGACATAAGCTTCAACATTGCGGTGAAGTTGCTTTTCGAAGCACATCTGTATGGCCCTTTGATAAGTTGCCCCTGCAATTTTTAGTCCGAAGGATATTGTTTTGTAGCAGAAAGCTCCGAAAGATGTGATGAACGCTGTTTTAGCTTGATCTTCTTCTTTGAGGCTTATCTGTTGATAGCCAGAGTAGCAGTCGAGAAAGCATAGTAAAGCGCACCCAGCGGTGGAGTCGACCACTTGATCGATCCTGGGTAGCCCAAAAGGGTCTTTTGGGCAGTGTTTGTTGAGATCGGTATAGTCGACACACATTCTCCACTCATTGTTTTGCTTACGAACGAGCACAGGATTGGCGAGCTAGTCAGGGTGAAAGACTTCTTTGATGAACCCTGCCGCGAGTAGCTTGGCTAACTCTTTTTTGATTGCTTCTCGTCTGTCTTGAGCGAACTAGCGAAGTCGTTGCCGTTTTGGAGTGGCTTTGGGATCGACATTGAGAGAATGCTCAATCAGCTCCTTGGGCACACCTGGCATGTCAGCCGGTTTCCAAGCAAAGATATCGTGGTTAGCCCGAAGGATGGTGACAAGCGCGGATTCCTATTTAGGATCTAGCCCTGTTCTGATCAGGGATGTCTTGGAAAGGTCGCCCGTCTGGAGGTCAACTGATTTGAAGTCTTGCTCACTGGTAGGTTTCACCTTTGTGGACCCCGACTTGTTTTCTGGGATCTCTAGTTCGGTTGGGTGGAGCTTCTTTGAAGCTGTGAAGACTTGTTGCATGGGACTAGGTGCTTGAGTAGTCGTAACAATTTCCACAGCTTCAGTGTCGCATTCGTAGGATCGCCGTAGATCTCCTCACAGTGTGAGTTCTCCCTTGGGGCCTGGCATTTTGAGTACCAGGTAAACATAATGTGGTATGGCCATGAACTTGGCGAGTGCTGGCCTTCTGAGTATGGCATGGTAAGATGTCTCGAAGTCGGCAACTTCAAATCTAATGTACTCGTTACGGTAATGTTCCTTAGTTCCAAAGGTAACTGGAAGGACAACTTGTCCTAGTGGTATAGCCGCATTTCCGAGCATGATGCCGTAGAAAGGTGAATCTGTTGGAGTAAGCATTTCACTGACGTCGAGGCACATCTTCCTCAATGTCTTGGCACAACCGGATCAAGTACTAGGGGAAAATGGCCTGATCCTGAGAACTTGGTCCATTGGTCTTTTCTGCTGAAAGAAATGGGCACTTCTGACCATTTTAACGGTGTTGGATCCGTTGGTTCAATGGCCATGATCTCCCTGAGTACGAGTTTGTTGGCTCGCTTGGATGCGGTGCCTGGAATACCACCGAAGATGACGTTGACAGTTTTTGAGGCGGTCTGGAAGTCGCCTTCTTTGTCTTCATTGTTGTGGACTTTGTTCTTGCCCTTATCTTTTTTCTTGGTGTACTCTTCAGGGGGTGGTGGTGCGGGTAAGTCTTGCATGACTCGGCGCATGCTGTAGCAGTCTATTGCCGAGTGCTTGCTAGTCGGGTGCCATGGGCACTGCTTTTTGAGTAGTTCAGTGAAGGTTGGCCCTTCATCATTTTTACGGGGTCCCTTTTTCCCAGATTTGGTCATGGCAGCAACAGTGTTGTTGAGCTTCCTTTTGCGGTTGTGATTACTCGAATAGTTGTTTCGAGTGTCATTGTGTCGAGTTCTATCTTGGTCATTGTTGTTGTTGTTGTCGCGTCCACGGTTACGGTGGGAGCCGAACCATTCTCGCTCTTTGTCTTCTTCATCTGCCCACTGCTGCACCATGACTTTGAGGTCTTTGACATTAGCTGGTCGTCGGCGACTGAAGTCTTGGTATGTTCGTCGATCGTAGAGTCCATTCTAGAAGCACTCGATGACGTCTGTTTCTGAGATGTCAACTATGGTAGCCTTCTTTTCGAAGAAGCATCGCAAATAGTCACGTAAGGTCTCACCTTCTTTTTGCTTGATTTGACTTAAGTCAATCTTGTTGCCTGGTCTAGCCATGGAGCCGGCGAAGTTGTTGGTGAAAGCCTTTGTCAAGTCTGCCCAGGAGTCAATGGACTTGGGTTTGAGTGACTCAAGCTAGGTCGTGGTGCGGGTTCCATGCATATGGAGAAGTGGATAACGTTGGTGTCGTTATTACCCCCAGCTACTTGGACGGCTAGCGAGTAATATCGTAGCCATTGGATTGGGTCTTGTTTGCCATCATACTTGGTGATTCCAGTTGGCTTGAACTTCTCGGGTAGTTTTGTTTTCATTACCCGATTTGTGAAAGCAGGAAAGTGGTTGTAGTTGTCGACTTCTCGCTCGCACCGACTGTTGAGGATTTCTCGCAGATCACTAAAGTTGGACACTTCGTGGTTCTTCCGAGTAGGTCGAATACTTTTAACTGAGTTGGTGCAGCTGACCTCACCAACATCCTTATTGCGTGCTAGAGCCTTGTGCTTGCTTGGACCTTGGCTGTGTTGCCGAGGTTGGTTAAATTCATTGTCGTTTCTTGGGGCATTATCGTTGTTTGCAGCTCCCCGGCTGCCTTCTTGGTGAGATGTGATGCGAGGAACAGATGGAATCGGTGATTCTTTGTCAAGTAACTTGTAGGCTTGCTCCGCGAGTTGTGCGATCAGTCCGTTACCGCGCTGCACAAGTTGACTTGTGGCTTCGTTATCCCTATCTTGAGGCATCAATGTTGTTAAAAGGTTGATTGAGGCGATAGCCGCGAGTGGAGTATTGTGCTCCTGAGCCTGAACTGCATCGAAGGCTCTTTCAAGGGTTGTGATGGGAATATTTGTAGCCATCGACTGCCGTCGCTCGGCTCGAGTAGTGTTGCGCATCCTTGTTTGGTTTCTTTGCTCGGAGGTTTCATTGTGAGGAGCGTCAGCTATAGACTCGTCTTCGAAGATGTTGTCGAGTTGTGCTAATCGCTTGGGGGTTCTGTTCTGGCTAGTACCCGGGTTGTTATTCTGAGTAATAACAAGGATCTCCCTGTCCGGGTAGTAGCTTCCGGAGCTTGACGTTGCAATCTCTGTGGAGATTTCCTCGCGGTTGGAAGTGAGTGGAACGCCTTCTTGATATAGGAGGTTGTCTATATGGGCAATAAGCCGCGAGTCGTAGTCGCGGTCAAGAAGAGGTGGTCGCAATCCTGGCCAGTGGACGAATCTGCCTTGTGATGTTGAAGTTATTACCAATCCTTGGGCTGGACCAGATAACGGTATCTCTGGCGGATAAAACGAGTTGGAGTCGACGTCTTCATCATGCCCGAGTTCAAGTTGGGTTCGCGTGAGAAAGCCATGGTGAACTTTGGTTGCGTTGCAGAGTCCATGCGGGAACCGCTTTGAAGTCGAAACCGACTTGGGCACTGACTAGGACCGACTAGTCCGAAGTGAAGTCGCATCCGACGCGTAGTCGAACTCGAACTCGTCGATTTTGAAATCTTGGTTTTTTCCGATCAGATCTTTTGATTTCTTCTCCTGAGCATTGATGATCTGACGCCAGAACGAACCCAAGCCATCGGCGATGCAAAGCCAGGATCCGAAAACGAAGGTGGCACCCACTTCAATGAAGAAAACGGGCCTGATGATGACCGTTGCCAGTGAGTTCATGCTGAGAAACTCGACGAGTTCCCCTACCTGGCGTGCCAGCTGTCGGTGTTTTAGACTGGCAACCCGCCTAGGGGGTACCCTAGGTGGTCTTTTGTGCGGTAAGGATTGTCGAGAATCAAGGAATCAATGGTGACGCAAGGAACACGATTTAGACAGGTTCGGGCTGCTAGATCGTGTAATACCCTACGTCCTGTGTGTTGGTTTGTATTGATGAACGGGAGTTGTTGTTGAGGGGGGTCCCTGCCCGCCCTTATATACACGGGAGGGTAGGGTTACAAGTCTGAGTCCTAGTCGAGTACTATTACAGAGTTCTACTCGGTAAGGCCCGAGTAGTTTTCCATATACATACTAAACTAGTCCGAGTGGGATACGCCTATCCTTTGTTCTGATCGTGTTCGAGTACGCCCCTTAGTGGGCCGTCCAAGGCCTACTCGTGGGCTTGGGGTGCATGCCCGACAGGGGCTACTCCATATGGAGTGTGATTTTCATCTCACTTTCATATAGAATTCAAGGTTGAAGATTCAAGATCAAGTTAATTGGGGCTTGAGCACATTCTAGCCGCATGGTAGTAATCAAGCACCTTCGAAGATTCAATCCAATGGAGTACTCAAAAGAGCACCGCAAACTAGTTGGAAAGGTCTACATAAGTACTCGGGACTGCTATATTTGACTAAAAAGTACTCAGGGGCTTGTTGGCCATACACCTATGGGCCCACCGGAAGGTTTGGATAGTCCTGTAATACGAGGCTGTACACCGAGATGTGTCAGACATGGAGACTATGGTTTAGGACGACATGGTCTACATGGAGAACAAGAACTAGTCGAGGATTTATAAAACTACTCGTAGCAATTAGTGTAGGACTCTCTAGTCGAATCCGACTAGTATTCTTGTAAACAACTAACCTGTAACTCTGCCCCTGGTAATATAAGGTGGGGTAAGGACTCCCTCCAAACAACTTCAATCAATACAATCCAACCAACACACAAGACGTAGGGTATTACGCAACATAAGCATCCCGAACCTGTCTAAATCGTATGTTCGAGTTCACCATCGAGTTCCTGATCTCAGCGAGCCTCACGCATAAAATACTACCTTGATTGGGTACCCCCTAGGTAGGTTGCCGGGTCTAAACAACACAACGGGTGCGCCTCGTTGCTCTAGCCGCACCAATGTTGCTCCCCTCGCTGTCAGTGAGGAATCACTGGTTAAAGCCGGCAGGAACCGGCCATGACTTGGCCTGAGTCAAGTTGACTCTAGGCCCCGCTTGTCATTGACGTTTTGGGGTTGGGTAGAATAGGTCTCGGTAGGAAAAGATTTTACATCTAGTTAATATTTGTGAATCCTGGCTCAAACTTTAAAAATGCATATCAAATCATATGAAAATGCTAAAAATGCAAAATAGATTTTTTTGGTTTTTTGATGCTCAGTTCTGCCTTGTAAAAGTACTTGTTCATGTGAAATCTATCTTTCTATTGCTCAATAAAATGCATGTTGTTTAACCTCCTTAAATTGGAATAATTAGCTCTAGTGCTCTACAAATCCTGATAAATTCTCAGTAATGTACATCGGTATTGATAGTTATTTTGGAAAGTTTGTAGCACAAAAAAGCTGATAGAGCTTCAGTTATAATTTATTCTTCATATCTGTAGTTTTGCAATGTTTCATTTTTAATAAATTCTATGGTAGTCGAATCATGCTTAGAGTTTTATAGTAATATGTTTGTGTGATAAGTGAGCTCCTGTAAATGATTCATGCTCAGTTAACAAAGAATGTTTTGTGAATAATTATTCTTGCTGTGAGATAGTTTGATTTATTAAAAGTACTTGCTGTTGAGATTAGGACCTAGCAAATTATTTTTATGCTCTCCATCAGTAGCATGTTCATCCATAAAAATGTTGCTAGCAGAATCTTGATGGTTGCTTGTATATGTCATTATTTAGCCTCTAGTAGGTTATTGCTATAGTTCATTCATAAGCATGCTTTACTTGGATCATGCTGCCATCATGGCATGCTAATCCATTGTTTAGGACCTGGTATTCATGCCATGCTGGAACTAAAGTTACTAAAATATTTTGGCTTAGTTTGATAATTGAATGTGTCACATGAAAAGCTCTAGTTAATTCTTTTAACACCAATCATGTTCTTTGTATAGATAATGATATGTTTTTATGCTCTATTTTGATCTTTAAAACGTTGTATGATTGAGTTGCTGCACTCTTTAAACTTGAAGTTATGCATATGTCATCACCTTTCAATCAACTCGTACATATGCATTGTCTTGTAGATAACCCGCTAGCCGATGGATTGCATGAATTGATCACTGAGTCCGAGAGTGAGACGCATGAAGTCTCAAAAGCTGAAGCCCCACAAGACCTAGGCCAAAGTCCGGACGAGCTCAAAGCTAGCATAGAAGGCAAGCACCGGAGCATGACCACTAACTTCAAAACTAGGCAATGTTCTTACTTAAGTAATTTTATGCATTTAAGTTCCTAGGTGTTGATTGAAACCATAGTTGCATGTTCCCTAGGACTCCCAAGTTTAAATACTAGCATGTGTAGGTTGATAGAAATGACATGCTTAATTAAGAACGGTAGAAGTCGAGTGATTGCCTGTCACTCGCGAGAAATAGGCCTTTTACTAGTTAATGGTTAAATCTGAAATGATTTGATTCACATGAGAAAAGTTGGAGACCGGGTGGAGATAGGAATGTTGATGTTGATGTTGTTGGTTGGGCTCCACCTGTGTCGATTAAGGCCCGTCCGTTGTTGGCTGTGTTGATTGAGTTTGAACTGTACTAATTCACATGCTGGAAGTAAGAGGTAGTTGAAATCGGTAAAACCTAGTACCTTATTGCACGATGGTAAATTGAGTTTGTTCCTATTTTCCTATTCGAGTGCTAGTCTATAACTCATGACTGATCCGGGGAGGTGTCGGTGAGGACTAGCACTTGAGGGTCGCAAGGTGGCTCAAATGCTATCGCTCTCTAAGGGAACCGTTTGTCATATACGACTTGAAGGGACATGCATATGACGTGTGGTTAGGTCCACCTTGCAAGGTTATTAAATCGAATTGATTCGCCATACCTCTCAGTTAAGAGAACCTTAGTCACTGCGTCACATTGTAGTAAGAAGTGGAATGAATGTGAATGATGATGATGATGATGTTGTCTAATCAATCATTTTTCTACATTGAAAAGTTATTGATATCTTGCTCACTTAGAATGGTTAGTTCAACTTTAAAATGGATACTAAGACTTGAAAGTAAGGATCCAATCTTAGTTGCTTTTTGGCAAAATAAACTTCTCAACCAAAAGCCTTGCATACTAGGAGTCAGCTAAGTATATACCATAGTTGGGTAAGTCTTGCGGAGTATTAGTATACTCAACCTTGCTCAGCCCTTAGCAAAGAAGAAATGATTGAACTGGTTGCTGGATACCCTTGGGATGACCGTCCTCTACCTGAGGGGTGGAAGGTTGAGTGGCGTCTGTCCTCACCTTGAGATGGTCTCGTGTTGGATGATATGTTGTTGGGCTACTCATTTTATCATGTATCTCCATTAGAACTTAATCGTATTTATCTTCCGCTGTGTTTTAATTAAAGAACTTTGGTTTGTAATCTATCTAAGTATTTCGAACTTGGTTTGTAATTTAATTCGTGTACCTTATGTTTGTAAACTGAAATGCCATATTGTATCGTGCGCGCTCACCTTCGTGTGAGAATTGTTGCATATTGTTTCGATCAACGGATTCGGTAGTTAAATCGCTACCCGACAGACTGTCTAGTTATACTAGTTGAAGTGCGATTGACCTCTACATCATTAATATGATGAGGGTTAGTGAGCTTGAGCTGGTTTAATTTGGATGGTTCTGCCATAATTTTATCCTATCACCGTATGTTACTAAAGAGGAAAACAACTATGAATCTCCTTTCTATTCTATTGGAGAGAGGTGCATAATCCTAAATTCTTGGTCGCTTTGTCCTTGTTGGCAATCCAAGATAAGTGAAAGGCATAGTACCAAGATGCACCCAAATGTTGTAACTACGACTTCCTTCTTTTCTTCTTCAACATTTATCAGCACCATATAGGATTTATAATAGTTTACTTTGAGCCCATTTGAGTGAAAGCTTCTTAAATTTATGTTAGACAAATTAAATTCTTCTAACTTGATATCATTTCTACCTAATGTTAAAGAGCTATCGGTTTCTTCCAACCGTCGTTGACCAAGTCGTGGAAAAGGACGTGGAACCAGTAGGAAAAAATCGAGTCAAAACTGGCAGGAACATTAGAAAACCAGCCCGGAAACCGAGTCCCGAGTACAAAACTAATGGTAACCGATAGAAAACCGGCTTCCACGTGAAACCACACCCACGAGAAAAAGTTGACTGGGGGAAGGGAAAAATCAGCTAATGCAGCAACAATCAAACGTGATGGGACCTCGAAACCCCCAACCTGCACTTTAAAGAGGGCTAATTCCACACCAGGCCATGGGTACGTCAGGCTTTTGTTAAGGAATAAATCAAATGTGATCCACCACCAGGTCATGAGTATGTTGTGTTTTTGTTAAGAATTTTTTTATATTTTAATGAGTCATTCACCCGATAACCAGTTTGCACTTTTTCCCGCACACATATGGTCGTCACCGAGTTAAATATTGTTTCCTTTGCAAGAGAAGTGGACAAACATTTTATTTCAAACATCTTGCATATTTAGCAAAGCTCTGGCACATATGGTGGTTTTAATATCTAATATATATTTATCTTGAAGGTTCATCTTTAACCATATACATCATATTATTTTATCATTTCTTTTAAGCTGGAGCATGTATTATAGTTTTAATATCAAGTATATATTTATCTTAAAGGTTTATCTCTAACCGTATATTTCATATTATTTTATCATTACTTTTCTAACAATGTCAATCGATGGCAAAACATTCATGGTTATATGATAACTTACGTTTTTGTTGGTGAACATAACAGAATTAATATTTCATCGTAGCAACGAGGAGGGCATCGTACTAGTAATAACTAATGTGCCATCCATTGTTCTCGCGACAACATGATAACTATCGTACTTTTTACAACGACAAGTGACTAGCTTCCGCACAAACCATGTCAAAGGGGTTTCTTGCTTTCGCAGAGAAGTGCTAATTGGTCCTCTTGCACAATAATAAAGATCACCGAGCCCTAACGAGGACTATGGTTTGGCAGGTACTCACTACAAAAAATCTTCGAGTCCATGATGAACTGAAAAGTATCATAAACACATTTTTTCATCATAAATCATGATTTATGACGCGAGAGTGATGAAAACCCTTCGTCATTAGTCAAGTGTCAAAACTGCAACTAGTGACGTTTCTTATTTCGGTGTGTCACTAAGATAATGACGAGTGAAAATTCATCCCAGATGTCATCATAAACTAGCTCTTATGTAGCATGCCACGTCGGACCACAGTCTGATGTGACATGATAGTTGTGACGAATTGTTTCGTCATAGATTGAATTAGGCCCGGTTCTTGTTGGACTGAGCCCAATAATTATTGTCGTCATAGATTGATTTAGGCCCAATTCTTATTGTGCCGAGCCTAATAATTGATATCATCATAGATTGATTTAGGCCCAATTCTTCTTGGACCAAGCCCAATAATTGCTGATGGCATAACTTATTGGATCAAGCCCAATTCTTATTGGATCAAGCGCAACACATGCTGACATCATAACTTCGTTTAGGCCCAATTCTTAATGAATTTAGCTGAATATTTACTAGCATCATAACTTTGTTTAGGCCATGGGTCGAGGGGGCGAGCCCACGAAATTTTGGGCCCAGTTATTTTCGGGTGTAGCCCAAGTAGTATTTAATTACAATATAATCTAATTTAATATTAGATACAAATCAATTTTGTAATTGACATCACAATTAATCTGTACATACCACACATACAAATAAATATTTCTCGTCACACTTCACACATTATTATTCATGACCAAAGAACATTATTATTCATGACCAAAGAACAAGCACAAGCGGCACAAAACAGGGGACTGGCTTGATCGTAGCTCCTACTCCTCCCTTCGCTGCTAGGATGTGCTATTCCCACCGTCCGTTGCAGATCTGCGCACCGACGCCTCTAGGCTTAAGTCTTTGCCGCAGCCAACAGGAGCATGCTGGCGAGTCCCTTGCGGTGTACGTCGTTGCAGATATATCCGTTGCTCTAGCCTGCAACCAGGAAGTGGACCACACTTATTGAAACACTTTATTTCTCAACTCATGCTTGCATGGGGGATCCCCCTTGGTTTATAAAGTTTTTGCACACCTTATTTTTCAACAAATGCTTACATGTGGGACCCTAGTTGGTTTATAACGTTTTTGCGGATCTTATATCGTCGCAAAACCACCATGTAACAGCGAGTGCTGATTTCTTTTTGGCTACAGTGGCAACTTTTATGATGTTCCGTAACTTTGTCACTAAATTTGCTCAAATGTGAAACTTTATGACGTTTTCAGCCAGAAATGTCATAGATCTATGATGAGAACATATGTGTCATAAAATTTTCGTCATAGATCAACACATTTCTTGTAGTGTACTATTGCTCTCATGTAGAAGAAAAGAAACATGGTAAAGAAATACATAGATGATGAGTTCTGTTGATTATTGGTCTTTTAAACTATCAACCATATCCTATCTATACATGATCTTAAACTATAGATGCTCTAAATAGAACCAAACTGTGTTCAAATTAAAATAACCTTGGTGTTAATAAGAGTCCAAGCAGTTTTGATATCTGACCACAAAGTTTTCAATTAAAATGCATTATGGGACTGGGTGTTTCAGGATGCTTGTAAGTGTCCCCTAAAACTTCTTCTTTCTTAACATTAATACTCACCCATTATCATGGTTGAATAGTCTAACAGTATTTTTATTATACCTTTAAGTGGAACTGTGGGAGCTGCCTAAAAAACTTGGTGTTCAGGTTGCCAAATTTGATCAATGTAATTCTATATCGCTTGCTCTAGTGTCCATGCATGCTTGTAGTGCAGCAATTGAAGGGTGTGCATTTTGAGAATCTAAATTCCACTCGTGTTGGCTGAATCATTTGCATAAATTAATAGTTACCATGCTTCCTGGTCTTCAGTCCATGATCCTGTTTTGTAGCTTGATGAGTAGTGGATTGGTTAGTTTGATAGCCGCTTCTCATGGCCTCTATACATATGTTGTAGCACCCCAGGTGCCACAAATGCCCAAGATATCACTAAACATTCTTCCTGCACGCTGGAGTACGAGAACTCATGAGCATACCCACATATATAGAGTAAAACACAAAAGCAACAATATGAATGATATATAAAGATAAACCACACGTTGGCATTTAATGAGCAACTTAACAAAATAACAATTAATAAAGGTCAACCACACTCATAATTAAGAAACCACAAAAGGTCACCATATATGGTCTACTCTATGTTCATTACAGCAAGATAAATGTATCATTATTATTATAAAAGGAAAGTGGCAAGGATGTGAAGACGTGCAGCTAAACCCATCCCTTCAAGACTCAAGCACCTGGAAAGAATAAAGGCTGTGAGAATAAATCTCAGCAAACAAACTGCTTTAACAAGTCATTTAAACTACGAGTTCATTAAACATTAATTTAAACATAGTCACCAAATAAAATAAGATAAAACCAGATCATATGAAATCATCTCACATGAAACGAAATGAATAAACCATAACTGCTTATTTACTTTAGATGATCAAAGACCTCGTATCCATTTCCATATTGATGCATAAAACTCAAATATATAAATCACAATGAGTGCAAATGCAATGCATATGCCATGCTACTGCCTTCATACCCAACAAGGTATGAAGCTGCATCGTACCCTTCCTCGGGCAACATATGATGCAATACCGGTACGGTCTCGGCCAGCAAGCGGCGACATCCACGAATGATGTGCAATACAATATGATGTAATGATATGATGCAACTGCAAGTAAGTTTACCACTTATGCCACATACAGCCACATGCATAAATATACCTCTTAACTCATGATGTAATAAACAACTACAAGTATTATTATAGAACAAGTATTTAACTAATTTAACAAATAACATAATCTTTAGTTAATGAATATTTCTTTGGTTAGGTTTCTAAATTTATTAGTTTAGGAAGAATAAACAACAAGTCAAAGTTGTAGCAAAAACATTGCTACGTTTACTTGCCTCAAATTGATGATGCAAATGGCACTAGGCTTGATCCGGAGCAATACCACCTGTTCAGCATCATGAACTCAGTACATGCAACTCAAACAAACATATATGAACAATAATTATATCGCTCCTATACCTGAACCCTTAAACATACATGAAAGACAAAAACAGCAAAAATATAATCATCCTACAAGAGTAGCAACACTTCTCTTTTTTGTATCTTTTAATCTACAAAAGCAATTAGAGGAAATAAATAAATTTTCAGAAACTAAAGAGAAATTACAACAACTTTCACTAGTCAAAAATATTTTTATTCACCAAGTAAACTGTCCTAATCTTCACTTCAATTCAGACTATAGAATCTGTCTTGAGTTCTGACAGTCGATGGTAAAATCTTGATATCTACTAAACCACTCATCCAAAAATTATGAAACTTCACATAGAATGTGAAATTATATTCTTCATAACTTTGGTTTATGGCTCTTTGCATTAAAAATCACCAGGGTTAATTAATCATTGTGTAAACCTCGAGTATTGAATCTAACAACACAAAACTAACAGGTCATTTTAGAATTTCATATATGCAGTTCTAGCCAACCAACAATTATGCTCCATACCAATCTGGAAAGCTTATTAAAAATCCTAAACTTTAGTGTTCATTTAAAGAACTGATTCAGTCTCTAGAGTGCCTTAAAACTCAATAGATCTACTACTGTTCAGGAACTCGTCAGAACAAGCTAGTCATATTTAAACTGCAATATCTCTTAAACCGTATGGCCAAAAATTATGATCTAGGACTTCATGGAAAGGCCTCTGAGTATTCTATAAAAACCTCTACAGGTGGGAAACTTAATGCGGGCTGTAACATGGCCATATTCAAAGAGAAACAGAACCTTTCGAATCTGTCAGCCAGTAGAGACTAGTCACGAGATCCATCTCTAATGCCTCCTCTAATCCAACGAAAAAGACTAAAAATAGGCACTAAATCTCATCCAAAAATAGAGGATTTGATCAAAACCATCTCACCTTAATTTCCCAAAAAAACCCTAGGGTTTGTGCAGCCGTTTTTCCGCCACTTTTCTGTTGCTTCCCTTCTCTTCATTTTCCAATTCGTTTTCTCTCCTCTAGTTCTTCGGTTGCAGCAGATATAGTAGATCGGTAGGGGAGAAGGTCTCGGTCAAGAGGAAAGACAAGGGGGTTCGCAGGTGGAACCGTGGGGAGAAAAAGAAAGGTGCCGCAGGACCTGGTCAAGGGGAAGGGGGAAAAAGAGATCGACTCCTACTCGGTAAAGACAGGAAAGTCACGTGTGTTTTTTTTCCCTTTAAAACTAAACAAAGTTTCCTCATCTTGCAATTCATTCATCTGAAATTCAAAAGAAACATATGGGTATTAAAATGGAATCGTCACGATGAACTCTACGCATCTGTGATCTCTGATCATCCATTCAAACTACCGTTCAAAAAATCAACTTTTGGCCTCCTTCTAAGCGCCTTGTCAATGACTTCGTGTAAGAATTTCTCAGGTGTTACATATCTTTAATCTAACAATTGCCATAAGTGACACTTCATGTTACTCTGAGGCCAACGCGTTGTCCTCTTCAACCAAGTTGCCAAAACTCCCCTTCCGGCCACCCAAGTTTATTTATCAACATTATACTACTCATCTACGCTAAGCCTACTCAATGTTATCTCTCCCAGGGCATCCATGCCCTATTTGGCCTTGTTGGCATGTCCTAGCGAGCTCTATGTTGATTCTTCTCTGGTCCAAGAAATAAGGAACAAAAAGAAGTATGGCAATGACGATGGCTTCTATTGGATAACACAAGCATGATAAAATGCATGCCGATCACTTACCATCAACACCAAATCAAAGGTCACCGCATACACAAGAATGCCGATTGACGATGCTTCTGGATATCAAAACATCATTAGGGCCTTGCAGCACCTTATGATGAGACCAGACCTGGGTTATGCCATGAATCCATGAATGATCCGTGTGATTGTCACCTTGCCTTACTCAAATGAATTCTACACTATGTTCATGGCGCCACCTCTTTTGGGTTGCAGATTCATGCCACGCTGTCCATGGACATTAGTGCTTACTCTGAAGCTGATTGGGCCAGCTGCCTGGACCCCGGTGATCAACATCCAGATAATAGCATATACCTTGGCAGATCAATCGTCTCCTAGCAAGTCTTCTAAACAGAAACCCGTGTCTCGGTCAAGCAGGGAAGACAAATATTGTGCGTCGCAAACACTGTTGCAATGTTGTTGGCTCCGTCTATTTCTTGGTAAGCTATACACTGTCCCATAAACAAGGCTTCCATTGTGTTTTATTGAAATGTTTCTGCAGCATATATTTATGGCCAGCAGTCCTATTCATCATCGCCAAACAAAGGATATCAAACTGGATATTCATTTTGTCAATGCACGAGTGGCTCACTACCGGAAACAGTTATTTTGCCGAGTGCCCCAGGCACTCGGCGAAGGCCCCATTACACTCGGCAAAGGGTTTGCCGAGTGTAACACTTGGCAAAGTATACTCGGCAAACTTTTCCTCGGCAAACAATGTGTTTGCCAAGTGTCGATCGTCGGGCACTCGGCAAACCTTTTGCCGAGTGCCAAAATCCACTCAGCAAAATTAAACACTCGGCACAAAGACGTTAACGATCTGTCACGGCAACGGAGGCTTTGCCGACTGCCTGACGGCCGACACTCGGCGAAATTATCTAGTTTGCCGAGTGTATTTTCTTAAATGACACTCGGCGAAGACATAACGTTTGCCAAGTGTATTTTGGCCAAACACTCGGCGAAAATCCACGGTTCGCCGAGTGCCTACCTCGTGGCACTTGGCGAAGAAGCCCCTCCCGCCATTATTATGTACCAGCTTGTCAGCATTGTATCGACGTCCGTTTTTATGCCATGTCATTTGTTTCGCGGAATCTTCACACATGTAAAGCCATTGGATCCTCGGTATGAAGGGAAGGTACCGTAGGATCTTCACAGGGATTGCAAGCTGCTTCTTCTGACCGTCACCAGAGTCTACCTCCAGGAACCTAGACGATTCGCACTTTACACAATACTTGGCTTCCGCATATTCTTTCCTAAATAAGATGCATCCCTTCGGGCAAGCATGTATCTACTCGTATGGCATCTTAAGTGCACGAAGAAGTTTTTGTGCCTCATACATAGACTTTGGCAAGATGTGACCCTCCGGGAGCAGGCTCCCAAAAACTGTCAACATAATATCGAAGGCGTCTCGACTCAAGCTAAACTAGGACTTCACGGCCATTAGACGTGCAATGGCATCCAGTTGAGAGACCTTGGTATGCCCGTGAACGGGTTGCTGTGCCGCAGACAACATGTCGTAATACGCCTTTGCGGTAGCCTCGGGCTCCTCCTCCCTACGAGCTTCATGATAGTCATCTAACATGTCTCCCACCCCGGCGTCATCGTCATATTGCTCGATACGTTGTCTGATGACCTCGTCCCTTCCACGATCGACTTCACCATGGTAGATCCATATGGTATAGTTTGATGTAAATCCGTGCCTAACAAGATGTTTACGCATTTCTAACTTGGTTTGCCGATGCATGTTTCCACATTTGCTACACGGACACCAAGTATCTCTTCCTCCTTTGATCCTTGCAAATGCCCGTTCCAAGAAAGCATCGGTCTTGTTTATCCATTTATCGGTCAACGAATTCTGACTAGATCGGCCCGTGTACATCCACTGACGATCCTCCATCCTCTAGCATATCAGCGAGTAATATAAAAACTCATGTTGCATCTACACATTCCTATACTGTCTATTAGGTGAAGATAGGTCCTAATCCCACACGAGGATGTGTAGGTGGGATTAGTTTCCATGGTCTACTCCGACCTGAGATAGAATTTTAGCAGCACCTCCCCGCTGTGCTCCAAATACACTAGTCAGAATTCGTTGACCGATTAATGGATAAACAAGACCGATGC
>NC_028453.1:9263696-9284425 GCF_000263155.2 Setaria italica
GTCCGGCGGTGGCGGGAGCGTCAGGGGCGGGGCACCAGGGCCCGAGGACGCCGGTGGCAGGAGGCCACGGGCGGGTCCGGCTAGGGGCGCCGGTGGCGGGGCCGCCTGGGCCGGGGCGCCGGGGCAGGGCAGGGGCGGCTGGTGGGGCGGGCCGCCGGGCAGGGGGCGCCGGGGCCGGGCGTGCCGGTGGCGGGGCCACTGGGGTCGGGGTGGGGGCGGCCGGTGGGGCGGGGCGCCGGCGCCGGGGGCGACGAGCGGGCCGGGGGCACGGGTGGGGCGGTCGGCGGGGCGGGGCGCCGGAACCGGGGCAGTGGTGGCTCGGCCGGCGAGGGAGGCACCGGGGCCGGGGTGGTGGCGATCGGCGGGGTGGGGCGCGTGTGGGACGTGGAGGTGTGGCGGGCGGGGGGGCCGGCGGGCAGGGGGGCCGGCGGGCGGAGCAACAGGCTGCGGCGGGGGAGGGGCGGTGAATGAATCGACGAAACTCTAAGTGTTGGAATCAGATGGATATCTTCGAATCTTTGCCGAGTGCCCGCGATCTGGCACTCGGCAAAGAGAACTTTTAACTGCCGTCAAAGGAATTCGCGCCGGGCAGGTACTTTGCCGAGTGCCAGATCGGGGGCACTCGGCAAAGTCGTATTGTTTGCCGAGTGCCCAGATCTGGGGCACTCAGCAAAGTTAAGTTAGAATTTTTTTTATTTGAACTACGGTCTAGGTAGTGGGCCCGTGCATCTCGTTTGCCGAGTGCCCGGAGAAAACACTCGGCAAAACATTATCTTTGTCGAGTGTTTTCTCCAGACACTCGGTAAACTTTACATGAAATGACGTATTTTACTGAACGTTTTCTAATATACTTGGGCAAAATCGTGTCAAAATCACTCAACAATGGTTAAATTATTTTTCTACTGATAGTATTCCATTATTTCATGCAGTTATATCTCAAATTGCATTTATATCTAATAAAAATCTATAATTGTATTTAATCAATAAAAAATATCAAACGCATCCGAAAAATTTCCAAATTTTGACATGAACCAATCTGTGTTGTATGTTGCCTATACAAAAACATTTGAAGTCACACCTTAATTCAAGTGTCACTTGGACACCAAATCTTATTGGCTCCTTTCTAACTTCTATGAATCCTTCTACGAGATGAGTCGGTTTCTAAGCATCATATGTCAGAAATTGGGCGAAACCTTCTCAATTTTTTACCACAGCCTCCACACATAATATCATGACATCTTAACAAATCTTGTGATTTTCAAATTTCGTTTGGTTTTTTTACAATTTAACAACCATTCAACCACATGTTCGTGGTCGTGTTTTTTAAAAACAATGTTCAAAATTTCTTTTCATTTCCTGGTTGAGACCTCAATCCGGACTCCATAATATGAATATGATTTTTTCACTGATTTCAATCCATTATTTCAAGTACTTGCAGTTAAAATTTGACTTGAATAAAAAAATCCCTATTAATGCAAACAAATCATTAAAAATCGCAAACAGACCCGAAAATAGACCAACTTTTAATATGCATTACCAAATGTCCTACGTGGGGACTAGAAAAAGTGTGGAGGTCATTGGAGGAAAATTTTTGTTTTTTTTGCCGAGTGCCGACAGAAACACTCGGCGAAGTGTTGGGTTTGCCGAGTGCCTTTGGGTCGGCACTCGGCGAAGTATTGGGTTTGCCGAGTGTCTAGTAGTGGCACTCAGCGAAGAGTTGAGTGTGCCGAGTGTGTGTGAGTGGCCCTCGGCGAACTCCTCTTTGCTGAGTGTCGGCGTCCAACACTCGGCAAAGGGCTAACGGCCGGCCCAGCCCGGTAACAGACGACGCACGTGCGACGCACGCGCTGTTGATTTACCGAGTGTGGCGTATTTGCTGAGTGTCTGGGAGTCGTTTGCCGAGTGCCTTTTTTTTGGCACTCGGCAAACCATCTATTTGCCGAGTATATTATTTTTGCTGAGTTCCTCCTTGTATACACTCGGCAAATAGGGTGTTTGCCGAGTGCCCGAAAAAATGCACTCGGCACACTTTTTACACTCGGCGAATTTACTATTTCCGGTAGTGGCTCTTGATCTGTTCGAAGTGTCATGTTCCCACGCACTACAAGCAAATCGCTGATATCATGAAAGGATCAGATGCACTGGCTGATGTCTTCCAACGTGTTCAGGATCAGCAGGACTTCATTGCAATCTTTAGTCGAGCAGTTGTGCTTGGAGATATTTTTTCCTCCAATGTTTTGCGCAGCTCAAAGCCTCTTGAGCTTTAATTTTTAGCGAATATGATAGCTGCAGTGCCCAAAAAGTCCATTTTTATTCCAACTGTGCTGTTTGGCACATATTAGCTGGCTCGAACTAGCTCGTTTAATTGAACGAGTTAAAAGTTTGGCTAGGATGGTTACAGGTTATAAACCAAGCCTGGCTGAGCTAGAAATTAACAGCCGAGCCAGCTCACAAGCTACAAGCTTTTCGTCCTGCCTTAAACACGATTTTCATTGCATCCATCTCTCGGAGCTACTACTTGTTCAAGATACACTACGGCATGCATGTTGACTGTTAAAATAATGACTTTGGAGACTGACATGTTGAGATTCCTGGAGGACTCAATTAGCATTCTTTCGTAGATCTCCATGAATTAAATCTTACAGGATGCCGTTTTGACCTGGTATGTACTTAAATGTTATTGATTTAACCATTGCTTCTTGAGGCACATGCATGTTAACCCGCGATGTTCCTCGCAGTATCCACAGGTGGTGACAGGTTTATGAAAATGTCCTTCTAAGGAGGTAGAGCGTAATTAGGCTATTCCCTGTGGAGGTTTCATCATAAGAATTTCATTCTCATTTAATGATTCGACACATCAACAATTAAATAGTATGTCCAGCCTATAAATCCGTGAGATGAAACTCTGCATTGGGAGATCTTGTTTCATTCATCTACTCAAAGCTCTTTCGATTACATGTCACTCTTGTAAACCGCGATATGAAACTCCCCACTGAGAATAGCCTTAAGTTCGAAAATATACTCCCTTTCCATTCAAAAATAATTAGTACTGATCTCCAATAGGACACTTTGTATTGCAACGACATTTGTAATAGTATAAATGCTAAATAAAGTTACATTATGAATTTATTTCTACGATGAATAAGTAACACGCCAACTATGCCGTCAATTCAAGTAACTTTTGATATATCGATGAGTCAAATTTAAAAAGTTTGACCGAGTAGAATAGAATTCTAAAACGATCTACACATTTGGAATCCGAGGGAGTCACTGATCATAAGGGAAAACTGGCTCGCATTAGCAAGCGTCATGGTATAAGAAGTACCGGCACTTTCAGCTAAGACAAACAACACTAAAAGTCAGCTAGCTACTTTAGAGTTCAACTCACAGACTAGCAATGAACAAACCGTGGAATCAAATATTCTCGAACGATTCTCGAACTGACCAACCAAATTTCACCTAAGTTTGGCCCTCAAATCGGGCTACCAAAATGTATATCTGCTGATGATGGATCAAACCTACTGCTAACAGAATTGTAAAAGTCCCCGTAGATCTAATGCTCCAATAAACAATCCCTCCATGATCCAGCAGTGCGTATCTGAAATCTTTCCATGATAGGTAACCGAGTTGATCCACGCATAATCACGGCCACCCAAAGTTTACTGAGGTCAACGGACATGTACGTTGACCTAGCAGCTATAATTAATATAACCCCCTTCCAACTTTCCAAGTTAACCATAGCCGTTGTAGCTAGCGCACTAGCTAGCCCGAGATGGCAGCGTGCGAGCCATTGCATTCTTCCAGCCAGAAGCCACTCCCGCCCCGCAGCACCAAGCCTGGCTATTTCCTGCCCAAAACCGTCTGCATCTGGCTCGCGTGCGGCTTCCTCTTCTTGGCATTCCTCCACCTCCTCTGCTGCTCTCCTCGCGACGCTCAAGAAGCGGCGTTCACTTATGTCCTCCAGTACGCCAACGACGCTTACTCCAAGCTCATCACATCCAGGTACGAACATGGTTAAAACTTTTTTCCTTCATGAACCATGATTACTTGATCATCAGTTTGCATTTGCAATTTTTGCTGTCTGTTGCAGGAGCGGAGGCGGGCAGCCCTGCGACTACTCGGAGGGGCGGTGGGTGTGGGCGCCGGGTCACGCGCGGCGGTACAACGCCACGGTGTGCGACGTGAAGGAAGGCCAGGACTGCCTGCTCAACGGGCGGCCGGACACGGGCTACCTCAACTGGCGGTGGCAGCCGGCGGGGTGCCCCCTCCCGGCGTTCGACGCCGCGGCGTTCCTCACGGCGGTGCGCGGCAAGCACGTGGCGTTCGTCGGCGACTCGATGGCGCGGAACCAGGGCGAGTCCCTGGCCTGCCTCCTCACCTCCGCTGTCCCGCACCGCGTGGTGTACCGGGACCCCGTGCGGTACAGGCGCCACTTCATGCGCTGGGCGTTCCCGACGCACGACGTGACGGTGTCCGTGTACTGGGCGCCGTTCCTCGGCAGGGCCACGGGCAAGTGCGAGAACTACAGCATGCCCTACAACCTGGTGGACCTCGACGCGCCGGCGGACCGGTGGGCGGCCGACGCCGACACGATGGACGTGGTGGTGCTCGCCGCCAGCCACTGGGTGCTGAACCCGGCCGTCTACCACAACGGAGGCGAGGTGGTCGGCGTCCACGGCCACCCCGAGCTAAAACACACCGACATCGGCTATGCCACACCGTTGCGGCAGGTCTACCGGATGTCGCTGGAGTGGCTCAGCTCCGGCCGGCCACGAACGGTGGTGCTAGCCACGTTCTCGCCGACTCACTTTGAAAACCACCCCTTGGACGACCCCACGGCGTGCGCTAAGAAGGAGCCGTACAAGGAGGGGGAGAAGGAGCTGGACAGCATGGAGAAGGAGCTCAGGAAAATCGTCGTCGAGGAGGCGGAGGCTGCGGTGCAGAGGAACGGCCCCGGCGGTGCGGTGAGGATCGAGGTGCTGGACGTGACGAAGCTGGCGGCGATGCGGCCGGACGGGCACCCCGGGCCTTACATGAACCGCGACCCGTTTGCGAACGGCGTGGCGCAGAAGATGCCCACCGACTGCCTCCACTTCTGCCTGCCCGGGCCGGTCGACACGTTCAACGAGGTACTGCAGCAGATTCTGATGAAGAAGCGGTGAAATTATAGTGAGGGCGCAACTAGGTCAAAGTGGTGGATACTAGTAACAGTTGCCTTTTCATTTTTTTTTTCAAACACCTTTGTAGTGTATACTTGGAGTTGACACTTTTAGTTATAAAATGGTGCCCGCATAATATTCTCTTTGCATGTGTGTAGACTCTGGACTATTTCAGATTCTGATTGGGCTTGGCTTAGTATCTACAGCCTACAGGTATGATGATACACAACGAGTTGCGCCTATCAAATCCAATGCACATGAAGTAGTCTGAATGAACTTAGAACCTCCTATCTGGAAGGCTGAAGCTGTATGAAATTGCAAGCGCAAGCGTGGTTGCTATATTCCAAGATATGCTGCTATCGAGCGTTACAGTCTTGTTGGTTAGGAATGAAAAAGGAGAATTTGTCGTCAGATTTTATTGCCAAAATACAAGTTTCAATTTCGATAAATCTAAAATGAGAGGGCTCTCGATCTAGCTTAAATCGGGAGCCCTTGCAATTTAAAAAAGGGAAGCAAATGGTCGGAAGGAGACAAATGCCACAAAAGGAAAACAATGTCAATCAAGTAGCAAGTCGAATCAAGGAAGTAACAAAATCGAGTGCTTACTCTGACGACCTACTCCTCTTCTCCGGCGATGGCGATGAATCCAACTCCAGCACTCTAGTTTAGGTTTGGGTTTGGTTGGGGTTAATTAGAGTTTCAAGATTTTGGGTTGGGGAAGGGATTTGTGCCTACAAGATCTCTAAAGGGATGGTCGGGATGGTCAGGGGAGGCAGTACGGTTGGCCTGACGAAGGAGGCGAGTTGTGGCGGTGGAGGAAGGATGGCGAGGGCACCATCCGCTAGGCGGTGGAGGACCCCCGGTGGGCAGGGTCGGTGGTAGGGGTGAGCAAGCTTTGAGGTTAGTGGAGGGTTACAGGTAAGACGACGGTGGTTTGGTGGGCGGTGTTGATGCTCGCTATTGACACATGTTTAGTGCTATTTAACTAGCGTTTTCATGCTTAATCTTATACTAACCCACCACTTGGCACCTGAAATAACCCACCATTATTGCATATGTGTTGTATTTTGGAGTATATTGCATTATGACAGGAAATATGATATAATCAAGGGGTTTGCATAAAGAACTTAATAGATATTTGGACATGGGTCGTCGAGGGAAGTCAGCATGAGGAAGGAGAGGATCAGAAGGGCCAGGAAGGGCCTAGGCCGATCGGCCTGGGACCCTTTAGGCCGATCGGCCTAGCCCATTCCAGGGCCCGGTCGACCTCCCGTTTCCTTAGCGTGAAATCTACGATGATGTCTAGGTTTTTTCACCGACACTTAGAGCCGCCGCCTATGGGAGACTATAAATACCCCCTCATGAACTTCAACGAAGAAGGAGTTAGAGAGAGAAGAGAGAGAGAGAGTAGATAATACCACATAAACATCATCCACCGCCACCACAAGGAGCAAAAACGGAAAGAAGATTAGATCTACGAGAAGCCACGTGAAGCGAAGCACCAGAGGAGGAAGAAACCTCCTAAGCTGATCGGCTTGAGGTGCCGAGGCCGATCGGCCTGAGGCTTTTCTGCCCCCGTTCGTTGTCATCTTTGATCTAATTGATCTACAGGGCGATCTTTATCCAGAATTCTGTCAACATGTGTGAGATCATGGGGTAAAGTCTCTGTCTGTCCTCAGGGTTGTATGGAGATCTTGATTTGTAATCGTTGAACCTCTTGTTTAAGATCTATTTGTTATTTATCATATCTTGATGATGCTCTTTCATATAATGGCTTGCCACCGCTACTTTGGGTTGCTTATTTGCTTACCTAGAACGATCATCAAGCTGTGTTCTTATCGTTCAATATTTGAGTACCCTTGTGTAGTGACAACATGTGAGAGGGAAAGTGTTGGGCATGGTTCACATCCACTCACAATAACACTTAGATCCAGTTCTTTCATGCATGGTGATTACATCTACAAGTGATCCTAGCTCACTAGGACAAGCGTTTTAGCTATATTGTTTACATTCATACTCCCTATCTGCTTTAATCTAAATCACTAGTTTTTTTTGTTAGATCAATCTTATCATATACAAAGAACCTTCCGTTACGTAGATTAGTGCTTAGTTAAGCGTGCAAATCCACTTGTTCCACGGATTGGTAAACCTTGGGGGATTACTCTAAGGGAAGAGCTACAACTCATCCATACGCTTGTGGTTCATAAATTGACGTACTAACTGTCGTCAACAAGCTTTTCTGGCACCGTTACTTAAAAACAAGTCAGTTTTGCTACGTTTAACTTTGTATTAATTTTTGTTAACCTCTAACATCTAACCTTTTCTCTAAAAAAGAAAACCTTTATTTTTGTTTTTGGTGTTGTTGGCGCTAGAAATCGGCTGACCGAATCCCCAGCGTCTGACACACGACCCGGGAGAATCTGCTTAACTCCTGTTCGGGTGATTGCCCTGGTGCGGTTCGCGTGGCGTGCCAGCCAATCTGACCTGTTGATTGGCAAGAAAAAATACGTGTCAGATTCAGAGGTTGCGATCGGCTAAATTTCCGATCTCGAGAAAGCTTATCAGCGAATCGGCCGATTTGCCGTAACAAAGAAATCGGCTATAAAGCAGCCGATTACCGGGCAGCGTGAATGAATACTGCTGGAGCAATCAATACAACGCTACGGTAGCAACACTAGGAACAGATCTAGTTGGCTATGCATAAAATAGGTAAATTAAGTGATGAAATACGAGAAAAGCCAAGATTGCCGATTCCTAGCTGGATAACTGGTGATAAAACTAGAAAAACAGGTAAAACCCACAATTCTAGTAAATATCGATAACTAGTGAATAAATCTAAACGAAACGACAGCGATGCGCCCGAAGTTAAAGCTTAGAATTTACTCGGTAAACGGAACTTACAAGATCGACCGGAGGTCAAGTTGATGCAACCCCGCCAACCCGTACAAACTCGTGAAAAAGAAGAAAGTATTTGGCGAAGTCGCCTGCTTGAAAGTAAGTATGAGGAAATAGTAGTTTGTTGTATTGAGTTGTTCATGATTACAGATCTACAAAAGTGGCTATTTATAGCCCCGTACAGATGACTTCTTATCTGACTAGAACTCTATCCCTAATTCAAACGGAAAACGAATATTTACAAGTACGATTCGTACTAGGTTGATTATTATGCGCTCCATGGGCTGATTCCCTCTTCATCTTTATAGTCCTTTCTAAGCCCATACCGGCCCAACTATTCCAACCTCCTAATCGGCCGATTTCCTCATCGGCGAGGGGCAACCAATCGGGAACCGGGCGCGTCCGATCCCAAACCCTAGGGGTCAAGTGAGGCGGAATTCTAAAGATCCATCGGCCGATCCTGGACTGTAGCGTCGGTCGATCCTAGACTGTAGCATCAACCAACCGATCTTTAACTGTAGCGCCATTCGGCCGATTTCCAACTGTCACCCCTATATCCCGCTGTATCTTCCGATTTCTTCCTCCCCTGATGTCGATTTTACTCGTGTCGAAATCTGGCGTCAACAGGTCTCTAGATGGCTCTGATCAATCACTACAAGGAGGAAGGAGAAAAGTCGCTAAGGGACTATGCAATTCCATTAACGGATCAATTCGACATGTAGAAATCCAACTCAGTGCTTGCAGCCAAGGAGTACATCTTAGATAAAGGAATAATTGATGTGGTTGGAAGCAATCCTTTCCAAGGAGTGGAGACTAATAATCCATATAAACACATTGAGCGATTCACGGTGTTATACAACACGCTACAACAAGAAGGAATTCTACCAGCTTGGTTCAGGTGGAACCTATTCCTATTTTCACTTGCAAGTGAAGCGAGATGATGGTACGCAGAAGCTTCTTTCGACGTGAAGGGGAATCCAGAGATACTAATGACAAAGTTTTGTGGGAGATTTTTCTCTATTAGCAAACTGCAGAACCTTCGGAAGGAAGTGATCATGTTTGTGCAAGGAGAAGATGAAGGAATAGATCAAGCTTGGGATAGATTCAAAAGACTACTCGAACAAGGACCTAAGCTTGGACTCTCAGGTGATGTGTTGTTGCATACATTTTATTTTTCACTAACCCAAAAATGCTGGAAATTTGTTCAAATATGTGCAAGAGGAGACCTTATGGAAAAGACACTTAGGGAGGCTGCTCAACTTCTACAGAAAATCAGCATACGAGCAGCCGTAAACAGAGAATATGATAACTATCAATCTGGGGCACGAAAGCAAGGAAATCAAGAACATATACTTGCTAGAATTTTTAGAAAACAACACCAAAAGGATGAGAAGGAAGAACACCACACATAAAGGAGGAACATAACCGGTGCATCAAAGACAACAAACCAGAAACATCAGAAGCTCAAAGTTTGGCGAATGCAAAACCTCTGCGGGAGTTTGAACAAATGGATTGGATTCCTAGTGATTTCAGCGAGATATTTGATAAACATAGGCCATATTCAAATCAAAAGGGGTCAACCAGCACCATAGAGATGGATTTTCCACCAGAGACACACTGGGTACATGCTTGACAAGGAAACAACGGGAGAAATCATTCAAAAACTTTTCAGCCAAGAAGAAGTAGACCCAGAATATGTTGCTAAAGTAAAGAGAGTCATGGGAGTAAACCCTGAAGTAAAGAGAGTCATGGGAGTAAACCCTGAAGCATCACCTTTCACCAGCCTAGTGCAAATATACGCAATTGGGATCAATCAAGACAAGGGAGCACATTTGCCTACACCACATATCAACTACATGATCAATGGGAAGATTATCAACAAAGCACTCTATGATATAAGAGCACATGTAAGTGTCATATCTTCGAAACTTTATGATAAACTTTTCAGTAAGACTTTGCAACTTGCTCCAACACCAATTAAATTGATCATAGGAGATGGTAGAACAACTGAACCTTTGGTGTGCTTAGAGATCTAAAAGTTAACATCTCAATTAAATCTATACCAACTAATTTCTTTGTTATTGATGCTTGCCATGATAAACATGATGATATAATCCTTGGTAGACCTTTACTTAAGTTGGTAATGCTATGCTTGATGCGGGAGAAGGCAAAGTAACAATTAATCTTGATGGTGCCAAATATACTTATGATTTTCTGCCTGCATCTTGGAAAAATTTGTATCTATCTCCTGATACGAGGAGGTAGAAAGTGTATGCTTTGCTGAAAGTTTCAGGGATCCTTTACTAAGAGTAATGGAAAATAATGAGGATGACCATGATAACGAATTGGAAGAAGCAATTGAAGCATTGTCACCTCAATACGAAACTCTGGAGAAAGGAAAATTCAAAGATATTGGAGAATTGGTGCAACAAGAACTAGAAGCACCAGATGTTGAGCAGAAGCCGTTACCCAAGGAATTAAATATGAATATTTGGGGAATAACAAGATGTATCCAGTAATTGTTAGCGATGAGTTAAGTAAAGAAGAAATTGAGAAGTTGCTGAATTTATTGAGAAGACATCAAAAAGTGATTGGGTACACAATCAAAGACTTAAAAGGAATTTGTTCAGCCTTCTACACTTATCAGATATAGTTAGAAGATCAACATAAGCTAGTTGTGGAGGGCCATAGAAGACTAGGCCATGCTATCTGCGATGTAGTAAAGAAGGAGGTGATCAAATTACTTAATGCTGGGATTATTTATCCAGTAGCACATAGTAAATAGGTGAGCCCAGTGCATTGCGTACGAAAGAAAGGAGGACTTACTGTCATGACAAATGAGAATAATGAGTTGATCCCTCAGAGGACGGTGACAGGGTGGAGGATGTGTATTAACTATTGGAAGCTAAACAAGGCAACTAGGAAGGATCACTTCCCTTTGCCTTTCATTAATGAAATGGTCAAAATGTTAGCAAAGCATTCTCACTTTTGCTATCTTGATGGATATTCCAGGTTCTTTCAGATTTCTTTACACCCAGATGATCAACATAAGACCATGTTCACTTGTCCATATGGAACTTTTGCTTATAGAAGGATGTCTTTTCGATTGTGCAATTAGATCATTCTAGTACAAATTATGTAGCAGCAAACATGTCGATCTGCTTCTGTAGCGAGATCCTTCAATAATTTGTAGTGAGATGCTTCAATAATCTGAAGGACACATTATTGTTTGCTATTCTCAAGTTGTTCCTTCTTTAAATATTGTTTCACCTATGCTTATGTTTCTCATTATATTCTGTGACAGCTCGGAACAAACATGGACTATGTCTTTCACTTGCAAGGGGGAACTGGGGGGACAACAATTTGCTCAGTATAGAATAGACAGGGATGAGCTCATGTTTGGTAACTTTATAACAATGAAATCAAATTTGGGGTATGGTGCTAGGGACTACTTGTACTCTAAGAGGAGATGTGGTAACGCTGTAGCAACACTAAACGAGATTGAATATGATGTCAATGCAAATGCAATGTTATCAAGTAATGCAAAGGAGAGGGAGGTCAGATTAGTATTGTCAAGGGATCAAATAACAGAGCAAAATGTGGACATAACACCCATTAAATTGCCAAGAATGGCATCAATTAGTGAAGATTCCATAGATGAGTCAATTGATGATTACAAGGTGTGGCTTAATAATATGCATAAACAGTGTCAAGGCATGGGTAAGTTATGTTGCTGCCCTATTCTGAATGGTTATATTATATTATATTGCAATGGCCAAATCACTAATATCAGCATGGCTTTCGCAGATTTTGAAGATATATACAGGGATGACACAGTCAAGACTTAAAAAAATGGTTAAGGGTGCAAGGACAACTTGATGACATTAGTAATATAACATCTTTTCCCAAAATGTCAACCAACTTATTATTAGTCCTTCGCAAACCATTTACAGTTTACACATGTGACCTACTGTCTACAGGTGCATATGAAAACCCTAGAAATCAGATAGATTTACTAAATTCAAGTCAAGATAGCAATCGAACACCACCTCTGAACCAACCATCACATGCTCGGCGTGAGAAAACACAGGGAGATAGTAAGTAATGCTCATTGTGATTTTATTTTGAGGTTCAGTTCAGTTTTCCCTATGTAAATGATTTTGTTTAATCTCTTGCATTGTATATTGTTTTGATGGATAAGACTCCCAAAAGAGGAAGGCACGAGGTACTGTGAAAGGATTGGCAACCAGCTACAAGAGATCCAAGCAAGGCAGTTAGAAGCTTAAAGTCCAATTCTCTAGACTTGGAGGAGTTGTAGGTGAGAACGCACACACATTTACTGATGAAATAGTGGTGTTTACAAGGAAAAAAGCACCACTCATTGGAGTAAGAACATGGAGAGATATCCACAAAGATGTAAAAAAATCAATAGTATCTGATATGATGGTAAGTTTCTGATTTGTTTTTGCTTGCGTACACATTTTTGTTACCAAATTATTTAAGAAGTGACCTAGTATTTATGTTTTATGTTGAACAGCATACGTGCGACATTGAGAATAACGAGGAAAACAGGAAAAAGATATGGACCATCGCTAATGAGCGTTACAAAGGATGGCGAGCAACATTTAGTGCTACGTACAGGGCGTATACCACCTATGACAAGAGAATGAGACATAAGCCAGAAGAGTTGGACATTGTTGAATGGCACTATCTGGTTTTGTATTTTGGCAGTGAAGAATTTCAGGTTTGATGACATTTATTTTATTCTTGCCAATTGCACTTGATGAAATAAAGGCTATGTTTCGAGCATTGCACTATTTTTTTAGAATCAACTCCTTGTGCAGCAAGAATTTTTAGAATTGGCAGAATGTAAAGATACACCATCTGACAGGATCAAAGCCTTTTTCTCAGTGTAGCTTTGAGCAGGTAATAACTTCAAAAGCATATGTCCATGCTTCCTTACATTATGAAATATCGCTAATTTGTTACATTCTTGCCAAATTAGAGGGACCCGTAACTGGTGATGAACTAAATGATTTGGACCTTTTTATATTGACACACAATAAGAATGGGCGATGGACAAGCTAAGAATCTTGGGATGTCTATGTGAGTATATAACAGTTTGTACAAATCTTATTAAGTGATGCAAAGTGACCGCCTACAATTTCATTTTGAATTAACTACTTTTACTGTCCTCCTTTGTTAGGATAATGCAAACAACAAAATTTTGAAGAGGGAAACAAATGGAGATGCAAACATCATCTCAGACGTGGAGCAAAACTAGATTTTCCAGTCAGCCTACAAGGAAACAAGAAACTGCAAATCAACCAAGATCTTTGCTAATGGATACTTGGCAAGGTACCCAACTAGAAGGCAACTACTGTCTGAGGAATACCAGTACCACGTCCATCAGGATGTGGCACTCATGGACACGTTTTCAAACCTACAAGAAATAATTGAAACTCAAGAGGCTAAAAGGGAAGCCGAAAGGGAAGAATATAGGCGTCAGATGGAAGAAATGATGAAGGCAAGGGAGGCCAATAGAGAAGCACTAAGGCAAGAGTTTATGTCAAGGATGCAAGCAGCACAAGGACAAGCATCAATACAACAGGTAATAGTAATGTAAAATCTTAACTTGCCCAATAGATTTAGTTAATGTGTTTATCTATCTCTAGGACCTATACATGCCCGCTGGTTTAATCTTTGATAGTTTGTTGAACTGAAACCATGTGCTCAGGTAGTCGGCTACAAACCATGCTGGTAGTATTTATTTCTTACATATTGTAAAGGCGTTGTTTTGGTGTAGGCATTATGCATATCTACTAAAATTTGAACGCATAAACAGCATCATTTTTGTACTTTCAAACTCCAGTCATGATTTTTCTGACCAAAATTGAAATGCAGGCTAACAAAGATGGGGGACAAATTGCAGAGGTTGCTGCTACAACAAACATGGGTGAAGAAAATGTAACTACAGAAAGTGAAGAAATATCACATCAGGTAGTTTGAGAACTAAAAGTGTTTAATGTTTTCATGTGATAGTCCTTAGTATGGGGTCTAATTTTCCCTCCATCTATTGATTTGCAGGAAAACCAAGATAGCAGCCCGCCACAAACACAACTCGTAGCTACCACAGCGGCAGGTACAAGTATTGGTCGCACAACTAGGAGTAGTGCTGTGAATAAGACACAAACAGGCCAAAACAAAGGAGGGGATACGACAGTTAGTTTTACTACTACAAAAGCACTGAAGGATAATGTGGCTAAGAAACGAGCATTATCCGAAAGGAATAAAAAAGCTAGCAATGCACAAGTGATTTGTAAGTCCACGACCTGTGAATATTTCTGAATCAGATTTCTATCACTGAGTGCATTTTGTATATACCTGATTGACTTGTAGACTTGATCATGTAACCTTTTCATGGGGAATTTTACTTTTGAATAATTCTGCAAATTTATTTGTAAACCTGCTAGTCTTTAGGAGTTTTTTTTTGTTTTCGTTTTCCTCATCAATATGACTGAGAATGCAAGCAAATGTCTATTAGTTTTTAGGAGTTTTTTTTGTTTTCGTTTTCCTCATTAATATGATGGAGAATGCAAGCAAATTATCTAGGGTTTGGATTGCGAGTTTTGTACACCAATCTCTTTATTATCTTTGTTGCTACTAGTTCTTGTGTCATATTTATCAACGGAATTGGTTAGGCAGTTATTCTGTTGTGGTTTGAAAATATTACATACTTGCTGCTGCTTGCATTTGGTTCTCTGATTAAATTAGTCTAGACTTTTGGCTTGATGTGAGTGGATATCAGTTGTCCCTTTCTTTAATTGGCATGAACACCTGCTGCTAAGTCTGTGAACAATTGTGCTGGCCAAGATCATCTAGTGTTTCCTGTCGTGACTGTCTCTGGATATTTTATTAGCTTATTCTGAAGTTTCCTTGCTGTTGCTCATGTTAGACATGGAAGGAATTTTTTATTGCCGAAGATCATTCATTAACTGAAAGTTGGTCATTTGAGAAATAAAAAGGAATTCATCATATAGTCATTTGATTGATAATTTTACTTTGAATGAATCAGCAAATTTCAAACCCATTAGTCTTTAATTTATGATTCCAAATTGCTTACCTTCAAAATGGTTTAGTCCATGTTGTTGTTGCTAAAATAATACAATTTTAGTTTACCTGATGCATATACCAATGTTAATGATTTTTTCAGGAGCAAGATAGTTTGAGTGGAGCGCGCAGATGATGGGACGGTCAATGTCAAGATAACCTTTGCTACAGTGCTAGACATAGCTTATTACATTTTGATGTGTTCAAACTAGCTAGTGTGAGTCGGATATCTTATGTGTTTCAGTTGTGCGTGTGTTATCGACTAAGTTTGACATATTTTGAATTAATGCATGTCTAAATGCTTCTTTCATCATATATTGTTCGGCATGCAATTATTGTTTGAAGCAAACAAAGCGTTGCAATATGGACTATCGACATAATAATTTGGCGTTGCAATATATGATATAGCAACAAACAAATGGTGTGGCAAAAAAACACATACCAACGAAATAGTGGGTGTGGCAATAGAGTCTCCAAACTGTAGCAACACAATAGTAAGCGTGTGAATAGAGGGTCCCTATAGCAACCAGTATTGATTGTGGCAATAGAGAGGCAACCTCTAGCAACCAAACATTTATCATGGCAACAGATGGTTGCACCTATAGCAACCACAATGTTTAGTCTGGCAATAGAGAGGCTACCTCTAGCAACCAAATATTTGTCGTGGCAATAGAGGGTTCCACCTATAGCAACCACGTAGATAGTGTGGCAATAGAGAGGCCAACTGTAGCAACCAAATATTTATAGTGGCAATAGAGGGTTCCACCTATAGCAACCACAGAGATAGCGTGGCAATAGAGGGTCCATCTATTGTAATGCTATTGATGTGTGGCAATAAGGTCTATTGCAACACCCATTGTCATTGCTAGTGCACCTATTGCTACTCTTTGGGTACGTGGCATCATGTATTTCTGGCAACATCGAGTGTGTTGCCACGATGGTTGCTTATACTATGGCTTGCAACAATACATGGTGTTGCAACAACACTCCATTGTGTTGCAATAGGGGAAAACCTATTGCAACACCAAAATGAGTCATGGTGCAAACTTTAGACCACGGTTATTGTCGCAACGCCTGCCAACGAAATTTTGTGTTGCAATTTTGTCTATTGCAATCATTTTTGGTATATTGCAACACTTTTAAGCTGTTGCATCAGGAGTAAAACCTTGTAGTATAATTGACCCCATGCGGCAATTGAAACCATCGGCCTGAGCTATCCTTTTCCTCTCATCCAGTTGGCCTGTGTTTCTCGAACGGGTACTTGAAAAGAGATTTTTACTCTTTTAAAATTTCGTGGACCAACTAACTCAGATTGCACTAAAGGAGAAGTACCACCTAGAGCTTCAACAACATCTTTCAGCTATCTAATATTGTCGATAAGCTACATTATATGTAAGTAAATTTAGGAATTATTCATGTGTAGTAAAAAACTAATTACAAGAAGTAAAGAATATTACTATGTTGGGAATTATTCCTTTGTTTTGATCGTCTTTTGGCAAGTTGATGTGATTAGGGAAGTGAATTCCTTGAGGACAAGCCAACGGTGGCTCCTCAAAAATGTAGTGTCCACGGCCACCACTACCACGGCGGCCACCTCCACGGCTACCACCACCACGGCGAGAAGAACTTCCACTTGCCATAATTAGCCCAAACTATCCAAATAAAATTGTGATAAGATAATTTGCCACCATTTTTCTTAACTAGGCAACTTTGCCACCAATAATACATTGTCATATACACACATTATGTACATTAAAAAATATAGCCTTATGCCACAAAAACTAATTACTTTGCATCCAATACAAATTGATATCCAATTCAAGCAAAATCACAGCCATTTTAATCCAATACAGGTAGCAAAATTATTTTAATGCATCAAAATCAAAAATATCGAAAAAAAAAGAAAAACTAACTGGAGAGGGTGCACGGGGGGAGGCACGGTGGCGAGTGGGGGAGGGGGAGGGAGAGGCACAGTGATAACCCGTGGGGGAGGTGGGGGAGGGTGAGGCACGACGACAGCCCGCGGGGGAGGCGACGGCGGCGGCCATGGGCAGTGACGGTGATGGCGGGGTAGGGGATGGGGGCGATGGCGACTAGGATGGCGATGAAGATAGCGACCAGGATGGGGGTGACGGCCGATGGAGTCGGGGATGGGGTGATAGCATCGGAGCTAGGGACAGAACGATGGGTACAGGGTGGTGGCGGAGGGACAGGGACAGTGGCGGTCAGTGATGGGGCCGGGAACTGGGATGGGGCAGCGGCGGTCCGTGACGGGGCGGCGGCGGTTAGCAAGGGGCGGTGCGGACAGTGCCGAGGAGGTGGAGGTCGGCCACGGGGTGGTGCAGACGGTGCCGGGGTGGCGGGGGTTGGCAACGGGGAGTTTGGGGACAGCAACGGCGACTGAAGAAACTGCTAAGTATTGGAGAAGGCGATGGGTTTTTATAGGGGGCGACAGTTTAGTATCAGTGCTAGCCATCCTAGTACTAAATTTCCAAGTGACCGGTACTAAATGTCTCCATTTAGTACTGGTATGGCTTCCAACTAGTACTAAAGTGTCAGCCTCTAGCTGTTTCGTTTCCGTGCGCACTCTATTTTCTTTTATTATTTCTTTTCCTTTTCCTGCAAACCTATCATGTTATTTTTGAAAACTCGTTATATCATGGAAAAAAGCAAAACACCAAAAAATAGCACTCCATTTCTTTTATTATTCCTTAAAATAAACATGAGATAAATAAATTATTGATCAAAGAAATAGAATTATTGTTAAATTAGAGTGACATGAAAATTACACCAATCAAGCTTCATATCATTCACTAGTTTGAGTCCACAGACGTAAGAATCACTCAAGACTACAGACACTCCATAGTGGACTTCACGGAGTTATGAATCCTAAAATAATGGTACAACAGTAAATCTTTGATTCCATGTACTTCTGCTGACACATACTCTAGCTGAATATCATAAAGTAATATTGAAATAATTGTCAAACATCTTTTGGAGCAAGTACCATATTATCATAATAGAAGTATGGTGGCCCAATAGCCTGTCTAGGGAAAAGACCTGTTCACTGAGCATGGCCCAGTTTGGCAATCCAAAACCAACCAAAAGCCGATGGGTCAAGGTCAGTGAACAAATCTCTGCTTGAACCAGCTATTGGCCATTATACTTCTATTATGAAAATCTAGCTCCAAAAGGTGTGTGAAAAACTATTTCAAGATTCTTTTACGAAGTTCAGCTAGAGTTTTGGGACTCGAAATTCTTCTATTCTTTGGTATTGGAGGAGCGGAGATGTTACATCCATTGTTGGTCCATTTGCATCTTATTACGTGAAAAATGGACATCGAGCTTCATATTAGATAAAGAGCTTGATCAATATTAGGTTAGGGAAAGATAGAGTAAATATGTTTATAATATTTAGTCCTCACTCTAAAAAACTCTCCATTCTCCTCGTTCTAAAAAGATCAATAAGTACTCCATTTGTAACATAAAACTCATTCTAAAAAACTCTCAATTCTCCTCACTCTAAAAAACTCTCAATTCTCCTTGTTCTAAAAGATCAACAAGTACTCCATTTGTAACATCAAACTTATTCTAAAAAACTCTACATTCTCCTCACTCTAAAAGATCAATAAGTGCTCCATTTGTAACATAAAACTCATTCGAAAAAACTCTCTATTATCCTCACTCTAAGGGCCTGTTTGGTTTCACATGCTTATGCATAAGCAACTTAAAATAAGCAAATAAGTTGCTTATGAAACCAATCACTCTTGCTTATGAGGTTGCTTATGGGGTTGCTTATTATAAGCAAATAAGCAACTCTTGGGTTGCTTATGGTTGCTTATGGGGACTTCCCGATGCACTTTACACCTCTTGCCCTCATTGAATGCCTGGTTGCCCTCCCTCTCTCTCAATGATTAGGGGCAAACATGACAATATCCACCTCATTCAATGCTTATAAGCAAGGGTTTCCAAACAGCTGAACTAAAAATAAGCAACTCCAAATAAGCAACTTTAAGTTGTGCTTATAATAAGCAACTCAAACCAAACAGGCCCTAAAAAACTCTCCATTCTCCTTGTTCAAAAAAATCAACAAGTACTCCATTTGTAATGTAAAACTCATTCTACAAAACTCTCCATTCTCCTCACTCTAATAAAGCAACAAGTTACTCCATTTGTAATAAAACTAGCTCATTCAAAAAAAACTAGAATACTATGACCATAGAAGGGAGAATGAAGTTGCTAACCGGTCTAGTGAAGAAGCCGGTCGAGTGAAGAAAAACGAAACCCGAGCAAATGGTTGAGCTTGCTCGGGGAGGAAGGAAGCAGCTGATTTATAGAGTTTACCGGCTGGTAACTTCAACTGGTATTAAATGGTTAAAATTAGTACCGGTTCAAGCTACCAGCCGGTACCAAATGACATTCTCACCACTAGTTGTCGACCACGCAGTCCTTTAGTATTGGGTGAGGCGCTAAACCGGTACTACAGGGCTCCGGTGGCACTGTGCGTCCCGACAAGTACTAACGCGCGAGCGTGCATCCGGTACTAACGTGTTGGAGGAATGCACAGTTTTCCAGTAGTGTTGTCACTGTAATTTCACTGCCTCTTCGTTAGAATTTGCTACAATATCTCGTTGAAAGTGTAGACCGGCTCGGGCAGGCAGAAATGCAGGCAGTCGGTCAGCATCCTCTCCAGCACACCGTGAGCGAACGGGTCGCGGTTCATGTACGGGCCGGGGTGCCCGTCCGGCCGCATCGCTGCCAACTTTGTCACGTCCAGCACCTAAAAAACCTCACGGCGCCGCTCGGACCATTCCTCCGAGCTGCAGCCTCTGCCTCCTCGATGACGATGCTCCTGAGCTCTCCAATCCGTTCAGCTCCTTCTCCCCCTCCTTGTACGGCGGCTTCTTCGCACACGCTGTGGGGTCGTCCATCTTATTGTTTCCGAAGTGAGTTGGCGAGAACGTCGCCAGCACCACGGTCCGTGGCCTGCCGCCGGAGCTCAGCCATTCCACCGCCACACGGTACGCCTGCCTGAACGGCGGTCGGCGGGGCGTAGCCGATGTCCGTGTGGTTGAGCTCTGGGTGGGCATGGACGCCGATCAGCTCGCTGCCGTTGTGGTAGACGGCCGAGTTCAGCAACCAGTGTCCCGCGGAGAGCACCACCACGTCCATCGTGTCAGCGTCGGCCGCCCACCGGTCCGCTGGCGCATCGAGGTACACCAGGTTCGGGGGCGGATCTGGGCCTCGATCTGCCCGGGCTACAGCCCGGGACGAGGTCCAAGAATAGTGGAAAAGTTCTTCATAAAAATAGTATAAATAGGCTTTTTGGCCATTAGCCCACCCTGAAGACAGCTTGGCCCAGGCGGCCAAGCCATCACCCAGTCACCCTAGCGCTAGCCGCCTCCCGTCCGCCCACCCCCGAGTCCCCGACTCAGCCGCCTCCCGTCCGCCCGACCCGTCCGCAGGGACTGAAGGCCGCCGACCGCTGCCCAGGCGCCGCGTCGGCGGGTCCCCCGGCCCCAGCTCGCCGCCGGGCGTCGGCCGCGCGCCGCGCCCCCGACCCCC
>NC_028453.1:9589124-9596001 GCF_000263155.2 Setaria italica
CTGCCCGTGCTCGGCTTGTCGCACGTCCATGGCCATGTCCAGCGGCCACAGCCTGATGTGTCCATTTGACGAGGCTATGTAGAGTGAGTCGCCGTCGATGGCGAGGCTGGAGACGTAGAACGAGTTACCTTTGAGGGTGGCAATGCACTGGTAGAGGCATGAACTCAAGCTTGGGTTCGCGGAGTTCTGCAAGGAAGGGCGATTCGATTGCGACAAGAATGATATGGTGTGTTCCGTCTCAGATACATCCTGGGCTTGGGTTTCTTCTTGCCTAATAGAACTCATGGAAAACCTGTCATTGGAGTCAAGAACTCACTGCATACTTGCAACCTGCTGCATGTGGAAGCATAGAAAGAAGGTTATGATAAGCATCAGTAAGGCAGTGGGTTATCTTTATAGTAAGTGACCTGAAGGATGAGATCACAGTGCAGAAAGATCCAGCTGAGAGGTACTTGAGTGGGGGAAAAGACAGTCTGGAGCGCTTTAGATTCTGGGGACAAAACTCTTGGTAAAACGTCTGTGTCAACATAGCTACATTCAAATAGAAAATTATGCGCCTATATGGACTAGCTTTCACCGGATAATTCATGGCGACTTTCTAACAGGTAAAGGTGATCTAGGCTCCTCATTGTTCCTAGCAGAGAAACAGGTCTAGGGTCTGTCAAGAAATGCATATGCACACCTGATGCGGATTTGCCTTGCCGTGTTGGGAATACATTCAGCTTCCTTTTCTTCCTTGCCCCGCCCCGCCGCCACCCCCCACCGCCCCAAACACACACACTTTTTCTTCCATCAAAAGTGAGCTTGCAATGATAACTTGGGTGTAATTTGATCTGATCTCCATTGAAGCTCGTTTCAGAGTGATTTCAACAGATTTTGCTGCAGTGATATATTTTGTAAACATGGTAAAAGAAGAGAACTCTATGATTTGTTATCATATCAGATATTTAACATCAAGAAGCCCCATAACCAATGCACCTGGCAACAACTACTACTTAACGAGGCACATCAATATGACAATTATCTCGCACTCAAAACAAGTTTCAGGTAAAAAAGGGTATTCGATGCAAAGACATGGGGGCCATGTATCAATTTCCATTTACAGTTGAGGTGCAATTCAACAGAGCATTTGGACATAAACTTGTTATGAACAACATAGGGTTGGTGTTTTTCTTGAAGAAAATTGATGGAATTGTATTGCCAAAGCTCATGGACTCAGTTCCACTCAAAAACAGTTGCATAAAGCACTAAGCCACAGAATTTTTTAAGCTAAAAATTGCAATGGTTCTGCCCTACAAATCAAAACGATTCTCAAATGTAAAGAATATCCTAAAGACAGGATTAGCTACTTTAAATCCCTCAAAAACAGATTTTAGCTGCTTTAAGGTCTTCTGTCTGGTGAAAACTGTGCTCTCAAGAAGCAAAACTAAAAATTAATAGCCTAGCTGTGAGAAGAATAGAACTACTACGCTAGCTCGGGAAGGACCCCACTTGAAAAGCCCAATCGATATGTCACAGCACAAGAAGCAGACAGACACTAAACATGTTGCATTATCCATTGCTTATCATCAAGGACCGAAAGACATGATGCAACACAACAGCGATAAGATAGGCACTGCTAAAGCTAGTGCAGGAAAGCCTAGTGTATCACCAGATAAACACAAGCTCTGCATTCTCACTCTCACAACTAGTGAATTCTCACTTGACAAACAAAAAAAGACTCGTGAAGGAGAGGAGAGGTATGAAATTAATCAGGAGCCACTGCCATATGAAAAGTTTAGATCTACTGATCAGAACAAATAGATAAACTCTCGGAAGACTAGCAGTTGCTGAGTTATGAGATAGAAGAACTATGTGATGATTTCAAGCTTGAGGCTTAGCCATAAACAGTGAATAAAAACTTAAAATGTCGTCAACTTGTTCACACACATGTGCATGCACACAAGAGCATATGCACAGGATGATAAATTAGTATACTCGATATATTTAACTAGGAAGTTAAAGTGACTTTATGGAGCCTTTCAGAAGCACTCAGACAAGATTTGTGCCAGAAACAAGACCATAATTCTTGTCGAACTAGCTCAGCTCCTACAATTAACTTTCAATTCATGAAAATCAAACTGTTGTGGACCTGAAATAAATAGTTGTAAATAAAACCCATAGCTAAATCCACAAGTTAAGATATTTTTACATTGTTACTAAATTATTTTTTTGAGGGAAACAGGAGGGGTTGCCCCGAGGGGTTGTTACTAAATTATGCACATTCCTACCGAAAATGGTATGTGAAAATTGAAAAAAGTATATGGTAGTCATAGTTCTTAACACTGCAGATGACCGTTGCATCTCCTCTAATATACTTTTTGTAACCACGGTTGGTTAAAGACATATAGTCTTCTAACAAAAGCAAATTCCATATTTCTCAGTGTTGAGGAAGAAATAGCGCATGCTTAATTGAACAGAACCAAATCGACAGTATTAATCTTGAATGACACAGCAACCACAATGCAATCCCCACTTGGACATTTAGTCGAGCATCTGGTGAACGACAGCTATTTGAGCACAGCAGAGGAAGCAGGAGGATCCACAGTCGTGGCTTTGCCACGCACTGGTTGGAGTGGACCAGTTCTTATGCATCTAGTTTTCTCGTCCTATAGGATTTTTTGAATTTGAGCCCCATGTCAATCTCTCAGTATGGGGAAAAGAATCTGGACACCATCAATGTTAGAAGCACTTAATCATCTCAATTATTCAAAAATATTGATTAAACATTCACAAGTTCGATGAAGATATTATATGCAGAAAGCTCTTGAAATGCCTTGACAATAATGTGAGATACATAGTGTAGATAATATATTACATTTTTATTGATAAGGTAAGTCCGTGAAAAATTTATAAACATAGGTTCTGAACATGAACAAGTTCTGAGCATAAGCACTGCAAGAAGTTGTATAAGTATGTAGATGGCACCAGAGATGGTAGCATTACACAAAGAGGATTAGAATCCCAACTTGGACCTATATCAGCTTGAAGCCACTAACGAAATTAATTATGGAGTTTTTATTTTTAAACCATTGGATCATCCTAGTCTATCCTATGGAGACATTTAATGTCTGTTTTAATTGAAATTGTACACTGAAACTTAAATACAAACTTAGAACTAAAGTGAAGATTCGATCTGTTGTAAAATACTGTTAGAGGTGAAAAAGAACTTGTTAAGCGCCGGTTCTGCCTTTACCTTGTTACTCGGAGTGGTAAAATGTCATAGTTGTAAATATCTGCAGATAATGGATGGGGAAAAAATCTGCAGATAAGCAGCTATGAAAAAAAAATCCTAGATTAGACTTAATACTTAAAATTGTAATACCTATTTCCATTATTTCATACATTTCAGGCCAGACACTCAAAATAATAGACAAAAATTAATGCAATAATAGATAAGCCTATTTGTAAATCATTAAACTGTAAATAGCTAGCCTGATCTCCCGAGACAGTGATTAAACTGTTTGAACAGCATCTGAGTCAAGCAGCATAGAGGATAGACATGTCCCATGGACAAGCAGAAGAGGAGGAGAAGATGTTGGATTGAACATCTGAGTCAAACCGCATAGAAGATGCCTGCTCATTTCCTTCCCCAGATTTGGGTTCAATGTGTCCTTATTTCTGGTTGTGGTTGGTAATTCAAATAGTTATTCAATCACCACAGTAGCTCACGTAGGCAAATGATCGAGCATATCGTGTGCATAACAGAATTCAACTGAGAGCAACCAACATCATCTCCACTGGTATGAGTACTTGGGCTCGGCTGCAGCATGATACGACGCCAATCAACGACAGCAGGCAGTTTCGACATCTCAAGCTCACGGAAGAAGGATGGCCTTTCCTGAGCTACAACCACTCCGATTCGCCGCGTCCTTACCGTGCTACTGCATGCAGCCAGCGTACATCGCAGTCGCCAAGGATGTCTCACCTTGGAGCCGCGGTGCCGCGTGGCTGGGGGTGCAACGACCATGTATTGTGACCAAGGTCCGGCGGACGGCACTGTGGATGGAGCGCAGCAGGTCGGCCAACGGCAGCGGTGCGACGGAGATCAACTCCAGGTCTCCAGCTACCATCCCTTTGTCCACCCTCTCCTCCACCTTGCGAACACATGGGGAGGATAAAGGTTGCGCTGCTGCTTCTCATCTGAGTTGTGCCGCGCCGCGCTGCCACCACATCTCCTCCTGATGATCGCCATGGTGTCGGTGCGCTTCCATTGGCGTCTCCACAAGGCAGAGAGAGTAAGACGCGGCAGGTGGAGCGAATGCTCTTAAGGCGGACAGCGCAGCGATAGGGTATGCGATCGGGACGAGACGCTGGAAAGTTCGACACAAAAGGAGAAAGGTCTGGTGAAACGCGAGGTGCTGTGCCCGTGGTCCAATGGCTGACTTAACTGCAACAGGAAGATCGAACGGATGAGCTTCGCTGGTGACGTGGCCTAATAAAATGATCGAGCTTGGCGCAGGATTCATACTATAGAGATTACTAATTGTATAGCAGAATTGCAAATTAGATTGCTTGAAGTTTTGTTTTCAACTCTAGTTAGTTTTCAAACTCTATTATGATGATTTTACCGAATTCACTACCGGAAACAGTAACTTTGCCGAGTGCCCCAGGCACTCGGCGAAGGGCCAAATACAGTCGGCAAAGGGTTTGCCGAGTGTAACACTCGGCGACCTTTACTCGGCAAAGTTTTTCTCGGCAAACAGTGTGTTTGCCGAGTGTCGACCATCGGGCACTCGGCAAAGCCTTTGCCGAGTGCCGCAATACACTCGGCAAAATATGACACTCGGTACAAAGACGTTAACGGGCTGTCACGGCGACGGAAGCTTTGCCGAGTGTCTGACGGCCAACACTCGGCGAAGTCTACATCTTTGCCGAGTGTTTCCCTAAATACACTCGGCGAAGTTTACATGTTTGCCGAGTGTTTCCCTAAATACACTCGGCGAAGTGTACAGGTTTGCCGAGTGTTTCCCTAATTACACTCGGCGAAGTTTACATCTTTGCCGAGTGTATTTAATAAAACACTCGGCAAAGATGCCCGGCCCGCCATTTTTTTATGCCCCCTTTGCCGAGTGTTTTTTTGAAAACACTCGGCAAAATGGTCTTTGTTTGCCGAGTGCCTACCCTATGGCACTCGGCAAACAAGCAATTCCGCCAAATTGTTTGGCCCCTTTGCCGAGTGTTTGAAGAATACACTCGGCAAACCCGTCTACTACTACCAGAAATGGCCTCTTTGCCGAGTGTTAACACTCGGCAAAGTGTCCTAATTCCTGCTACAAAATAGAAATGTTAGGTATAAAGGACCCCTCTCAAAAAACAACCACAGATACACAGGCATATTAATGGCAGCACAAGCATATAAATTGCACCACAGGATTCACAAGCACACAAATAGCATTCATAAGTTCTCGTCTAAATAAGTAATTCACAAGTTTTGCATCACAAACACAGAAATGACAATTCACTGAGGAGGATGAGGAGGACGTGCAGGTGGCCACTGCCCCCAGGAAGATTCTGCATTGGACGCCGCCGATTGATTCTGCACAAATGTAGGTAAAGAGATTTCATAGTCTAAACAAGTAATTCTAGTGGAAGTAAGTCTAGATTGATTGTAAGGTTGAGATTGACTCACAGGAGTAGCTGCAGGAGGTGGTGGAGGTGGCGGGAAGAGGTTCGGTGGCATAGGTAGTGGAGTTTGACCTAAACTGTGGAACACACTCTGCATGTATTGGAACATCTGCTCCGTCCTCTGCCTTTCAAGCTGCCGATCCGCCTCGATCCTCGCCTCTAGTTCCTCTTGGCGCTTCCGTTCTACCTCCACCTGGGCCTACAATATTTCATCCCAACCACTTATTGTCAAGCAAAAGGTAAGTACAAAATGAATGAAAAATTAAAGAAACACAACTAACCTGCAGAGTCTGCATCTGTAGCTGTGCAGCGGTAGGCCGTGGCCGTATCGCGGGGCTCGAGTCCGTGCTCCTTGCTCGGATCTGGGAGAGAGTGGGAGTACTGGCAGTGTCGATCACGCTATCTCCAATCCAATACGTGCCATGCTTCTTCCCTCCTCCTACCCTCATCACTATTTCAGCATCGATATCCTGAGAGCTCGGATCGAACTCTGGCCCGTGAACCTCCCTCGCCATGGCTGTGTACTCGGTGACGCGGCTGTGGATGCTGGGATGGCTGTACGCCTCGGGCGGGTCCTCCGGGTTGAAGTCGATGTCTGCCGTGGCCTTGCCCTTTTTAGACATAACCCATGCCTTGAACCGGGAGCACTCCTGACCATCATGTGATGAAGTCTGCGGAAAAAATGTAAAATGATTACAAAATATGCAGTATTATGTCTGAGAAAACAGAAATGAATTCACGTACCCATTTTTCCTTGTACTCATCAAGGCTCAGGCTACCTTGATGGTGTGATGCATATGGCATCTGCAGACGCCGCTCCCGGCAGGCATTGTGGATCTCCAACCACCCAGGCTGCAACCACACGTCCACCATTTTTTCCCAGCACCGGGTAAAGGATCGGCACCACCACGGAGGCACCTATATGAAGTGTGACATATAAATAACGGAATTAAGCGTAATTAATCTCTCAAATAGTAAATATAGTCTTTATGTACGTACCGCCATGAATTCTTCCTTGGTCAGGTTCATTGTCCTGGCCTCTTCTTTTTTGATCCTCATCCTTTTGTATTCAGCATAAAAGTCGATGATGGCCTGAACGCGCGCCTCGTAGTGCATGTCCTTAACAAGCTTCTTAGCGGCTTGTTCAATCACGGAGGCCGCCCTAGCCTCGAAGCCCTCCTGACATCTATAAAGTCCTGCGTATAGACGG
>NC_028453.1:9596395-9614123 GCF_000263155.2 Setaria italica
GGGAGGGACGAGGGACCTCGCAACCAGATTCTTGGACTGCTCTTCCCTTCCTTCTTCCCTTGCTTCTCCCCCTCTCCTTCTGCTCTGCTCTCCTGTTACCTTCCGCCTCGTCACTAGAGGCGTGCGCGGAGGGTACCTCCTCCTCCTCCTCCTCCGACGACGACGAAGGCACAGGCGATGTGGCCCTCACCCCTTTACCCTTTCCTCGACCCCTGCCCCAACCCCTGCCTCTAGCCAAGACCTGTGCCCCCACCGCTTCCTCCACGGGTGCGTCACCCCTGCCTCCACCCCTCCCTCGACGCCTTCCTCGACCTCTCGATGCGTCTGACCGTGTACCTGACCCGGAAGCTGCAGCTTTTAATTTTTCGTAAAGCGCTGCGATCTTCCTCGTACCGCCCACCATTGTTCAATCACCTGCATTTGCCAAGAGTAAACCAATCAGCACATATATAAATAAAACATAATTTCAAAAATAACATGGTATGAAAAATAATAAATAAATTATTACGATCCATACATGTCTTAGAAATAATCGTCATGATCGGGATTAGCTGGATCATAAGTCTCATCGTCACTGTCACGCGTGTCAAACAAATCATTCCCGTGCTCCGAAGTTTCAGCGTCATCATCAATGTCCTGTCCTAACTGTAACCGCTGAAGTAATTCTAACTCCTTCATATTATGAACCTCCTCTCCAGCGTCATCGTCAACAACCCTTTCATTGTCTACTTCCATTGCGAAAGCGTTTCATTGTCTACTTCCATTGCAAAAGCGTCGGTTAAATCAATCTCAAAAATCTCCGTCATATGTGTTGGGGTTAATGTTGTAATCTTCATTATTTGGTACAGGTAGTTTACCGTGTGGCGATACCTTGTACACAACATCCCAACCCTTCAGACGATCGTCAGTTTGGCACGGGTATGACAAATAATAAACTTGCGTGGCCTGTTGAGCCACAATATAGACATCGTCTCCTTGGAAGACGGATGATTGCCGAATTTCGACTAACCCAAGATTAGGTGCCCGTCTCACGACTGATGGATCAAACCAATAGCATTTGAATATGACATGATTAAGAACTTTGCAACCATGAAAAATTAGTTCGTATATTTCTTCAATTCTTCCGTAGTACTCGACACCATCAGAGCCTAGCGTGAATACTCCGGTATTTGTCGTTCCTCGATTGGGCCGACTCTGCTCATGGATTGTTGTGTGAAAACGATAACCATTTACGTCATAACCGGTAAAAGATCTGACCCTGTAGGCATAGCCATCGGCAACCTGTCTAACCTCAACATTTATAGACGAAACGGTTTGAGCCTGCAAGTTGAAGTAGGGTGGTTCGTTATATTATTCGCATGTACGGCAAACTTGGAACGTGGTAATCATGAACGAGCGAAATTGGATTGTACCTTATGTTTGAACCAAGAAATAAAATCGGGCATTCCATTACCCGCACCCTTTTGAAGAAGGGTCTCGGCTTCGTGCGGGGTAGGTTCCCTTGAATTACGCCAGAATTTACGATGAAATTCCCTGTACCAACGAGAAACATGAGAGTTGATCCCAGAATAGTGATTAATTGAGAACAAACTAGTTTGTTCACAACTTACAGTATGTACGGCTCCACCTCGGCAAGGTTGGTCAATACATACAGCATGATAGTGCGCCACTCTTTATGTTTCAATTTCTTCTGTGTCGCACCACTTGCACTTCCAAGTTGTCCTCGAAAAAGGCTAAGGCTCGATTCAACTTCTGAGTCATTATAACGAGCGGGTGGATTGTGCACGCTAGGAAGGTTGTCAGCATAGTATTTGGTTGTGAAGTTTGACACCTCCTCCAGAATGTATGCCTCTGCAATGGATGCTTCAATTTTGCATTTATTTTTACATTTAGTTCGAAGGACCTTTTGACATCTCTCAATTGAATAGCACCAACGACCCTGCACAGGCCCCCCCATTCGTGCTTCATACGGGAGGTGCAAAATCATATGCTGCATCGGATTGAAGAAGCCAGGCGGAAAGATCTTCTCCAACTTACAGAGCAACACAGGTGCCATTCTTTCCATTTCTGCAACCACGGTCCGAGATAATTCCTTAGCACAAAGCTGACGGAAGAAATTGCTCAACTCCGCTAGCACTTGCCAGACATTATTAGGTACATAGCCTCGAACCATCACCGGGAGTAGGCGCTCAAGCCATATGTGGTAATCATGACTTTTGAGCCCGTTGATTCGCATAGTAGCTAGGTTCACTCCCCTCTTCAAATTCGCTACATACCCATCAGGGAACATTAACGTTTGGAACCATTCTAATACCTCGCTCTTTTGGGCCCTCGTCAGGACAAAATCGGCCTTAGGCTTTCTCCACGACTTGTCGGCTCTAGGAGGCACCATGTCTAGCTTTGGTCTGTTGCATAACCTTGCTTGATCCACTCTAGCCTTAACGTTATCCTTTGTCTTGTCAGGAATGTCCATGATTGTACCAAAAATTGCCTCAGCGATGTTCTTTTCAGTGTGCATAACATCAATGTTATGTGGGAGAAGAAGATCGTCAAAATAGGGGAGATTCCACAAGCAAGGCTTCTGAGTCCAAGCATGTTGCTCGCCATATCCCACAAACCCACCTTCATGATTATTGACCTCAAGAGCGTCTATCTGAGCACGAACCAAGGCTAAGGTCAACATCTGCGGTGGGGGCTCATTAACTACGACATCTTTCGTAAAATTTCTAATATCTGTTCTGAAAGGATGGTCAGGAGGAAGGAATTGTCGATGTTTGTCGAATGAAGAATACTTGCCACCCTTGGTCAACCAAGTGAACTTCACTGAAGCCTTGCATACTGGGCAGGGGAACTTCCCGTGAACACACCAGCCACAGAAAATACCATATGCCGGCAAGTCATGCAGGGAGTAGTGGTACCAAATATGCATCTTGAAGTTTGTCCGTGTAGGCCGGTCGTATGTCCATACCCCTTCCTCCCATGCACGGACCAAATCATCTATCAGAGGCTCCATGTACACACTCATATTATTCCCTGGGTGTTCTGGAATTATCAACGATAAAAATATGTTTTGTCGCTGAAAGATGACACCAGGGGGGAGATTCAGGGGGATAACAAACATAGGCCAACATGTGTACGGGGCAGCCGCCATTCCATATGGATTGAACCCATCTGTTGCGAGCGCAACACGTACATTACGAGCCTCTCGAGCTTTCTCATCATAAATGGCATCAAACTTTGTCCAGGCTTCACCATCGGATGGATGTACCAGCTTGTCAGCATTGTATCGACGTCCGTTTTTATGCCATGTCATTTGTTTCGCGGATTCTTCACACATGTACAGCCGTTGGATCCTCGGTATGAAGGGAAGGTACCCTAGAATCTTCACAGGGATTGCAAGCTGCTTCTTCTGACCGTCACCAGAGTCTACCTCCAGGAATCTAGATGATTCGCACTTCACACAGTACTTGGCTTCCGCATATTCTTTCCTAAATAAGATGCATCCCTTCGGGCAAGCATGTATCTGCTCGTATGGCATCTTAAGTGCACGAAGAAGTTTTTGTGCCTCATACTGTTGGCGCTAGAAATCGGTCAACCGAATCCCAGCGACCGACACACGACCCGGGAGAATCTGCTTAGCTCCTGTTCGGGTGAATGCCCTGATGTGGTTCGCGCGGCGTGCCAGCCAATCTGACCTGTTGATTGGCAAGGAAGAACACGTGTCAGGTTCAGAAACTACGATCGGCTAAGTTTCCGATCGAGAGAGTTTATCAGCGAATCGGCCGATTTACTGTGATAATGAAATCGGCTATAAGACAGCACGATCCCTGTAGCCTTGTAGACGGAAAAATACTAAAGTAATCGGTACAAAGCTTGTGATAACAGCACTAGGAAAAGATCTAATCGGCAACGGATGGATCTAACGATAGAAAATAATGAAAGCCGATACTACCGATTCCTAGCGGGATAATTGGTGATAAAAACTAGGAAAACAGGTAAAAACCTATGAATCTAGTTGATATCGATAACTGATGAATAAATCTAAACGAAACAACAGCGATGCGCCGGAAGTTAAAGCTTAGATATTACTCGATAAACGGAACTTACAGAATCGGCCGGAGATCAAGATGATGCAGCCCTGCCAATCCGCACGAACTCGTGAGAAGAAAAAAGTAACGGCGAAGTCGCCTGCTCGAAAGTAAGTACGAAGAAGAAAGTAACTTGTTGTATTGATTGGTTGATGATTACAGATTTACAAAGGTAGCTATTTATAGCCCCGTACAGATAACTTCTTAACCGACTAGAATTCTATCTCTAATTCAAACAGAAAACAAACAACTACAAGCACAATTCATGCTAGGTTAGTTATCCCACGCTTCGTGGGCTGACCCCCACCTTATCCTTCCATCCCTTTCCAAACCCATACAGGCCCAATTAGCCCATCCTCTTAATCGGCCGATTTCCCATCGGCAAAAGATTACCGATTGGGATTCTGGTGCATTCATCCTGAAGTGAGACAAAAGTCGTCAGCCGATCCCGCACTACAGCACCATTTGACCGATTCCCAACTGTAGTTCTTCGATTTCTTTCTGCTTGGCGCCGATTCTACTGGTGACGAAATCCGGCGTCAACACATGCCCCCCCAGTTTCGGAGTAAAACACAGTCTTTTACTTTGAAATTCTTTTATAACCTCTCCTCCAAAACGGCCGCAGTGAAAATATCCTTCCGTTTCGCGGTCTCCCGGCTGATCATTGCAATTTTGAAACGGGCGCCCACGACAGCCACTACCCCGAAAACCTCGAAGCGCCGGCGCGGTGAAAATTCCATCTTTACCCTTTCTTCAGGCATCCTATAAATAGCGTTTCACCGCAGCTCATCTTCAAGCTCACATCTCTTTTCCCAACGCGCGCGCATCCTTCTTCTTTCCACACTCTCCCTTGCCATCGAAGTCTTCTAGTTCCAGTTCCTATTACTTCTTCCCCCTTCCCTTCGATGGCGACTCCTTCCGGCAGCTCCCCCGCACGCGATGCTCCAGAGATAGTGCCTCCGGTGGTGGTAGCGACGGCCGTCACTTCATCTACAGATGAAAGAGCTTCATCAGAAATCCCAATGGCGGTCCCCATCACGGCCCCGTCATCCACATCCGCATCGGCGACCACACCGATTACTCAGAACTTTATCCCGGAGGTAAATACCAAATCCTTCCCCTATCGGCAACGTATTTATCTTAGATCTACTCCTTACATTCCTATGCCCCTTTTCCTTTTTTAGGCGGTTAGGCATAGAATTACTATTCATCTCACGGGCAGTCCTGGCCTTGTTTGCCTTGGTCCCATGGGAGACCCAGATCCGGCAGATCTTATAAATTTGGAAACTGACCGGGTGCCCTTCAAACGATCCGATATGAACTTAGATCAATGGGTGAGCACTTTCAGATCTTGGCCGAATGAAACCCTTGGTTGGAGGGAATGGTACCAACGGGTGGCTGCGTCCAAGAGTGTCTTGTGGGAAGAGCTCAAAATTGGCCAATGCATCAACCTCTCCCTATCTCAAATGGAGAAAAATGAGCCATTAGTGATGGCGGCTTCCTATTTTTGGTCTGACGCACTTAATGCGTTCTTATTTGGACACGGTCCTATGACCCCCACCTTGGCCGATGTGGTCCTCTTGACCGGCCTGGACATATCTTCCCCTGACACACCCTTCCACCTTTTGACCACAACGTCGCATCGGCTGGACACAAGGGGAATCGACGGCTGGAAGGGCTTTATCAGTAGTAACAAGAAGACCGGTACTGTTGAGAACAGGGAACACACAGCTTTCCTGATGATGTGGCTAGAAAAACACCTCTTCTGTGGAAGAGCCGCCGGCCCAACAACCAACACCCAATCCTTAGCTGAAGCACTATCCAGAGGAAGCCATATTCCTCTCGGGAAACATCTTCTGGGTGCTGTGTACCATATGCTCCATGAAATCGGCACAAAACTTTTCAAGGGAGAACCAATCGGCAACCCAGGTGGGCCTTGGTGGTTTGTCAATCTATGGTTGAACCTTTACATGAACAAAATCACCCGGCAACCAGTGGACCATATGATGTTTCCCAATATCGAATCGGCGGAGGACCCTACCGAGCGTCGCCGATGCATGTCTTTTGGTGAAGCAGCGTCAGCTTTTCCAGGTTGTGCGTATTCTGCTACAAAGGTAGCCGAGTACTTTCGGTGCTTTTATAATGGATTTAATGAGGACGCGACTATCTGGTTTCCATACCAGCGAGACATTCCAGTCTTTGAGCTCCCCTCCTGCTTCGATTCAACTTCTGGCCGGTTTGATGAAGATCTTTATGAAGAATTGATCAAACCAGGGCTCCTACCGGCCAACTTCTTTTCAGGGAAAGATGCCCCTACATACGAATTCTACAACCCGTCTACTGCCGCACGACAATTCGGCATGGGTCAATCGCCGATACAAGTGTATTTTGCTGGCCGAATCAAATTCAGAGATGTGCTCACAACTGGCCTGGATTACTGTCGGCTGCGAGACCGAATTCCGGACTCTAGTACGATTAATTTGAATGATTGGCTATTATTTCCATTTGCCGTCCATCCGTTCAAACTTTGGTGGGCCGAATGGAAGCAATTTCTATTCTGCAACTCAGCATCGGCATACTGCAACCTTCTAGATCCGGCCAACATTGATCCAAACGCCGAGGTATTTCTGATTACCGATTTTTATTCTTCCCAACATGATTGAGCACTAATAATTTCACTGTTTCTTTAGGCCGAGAATCGGGCCCCTCCAACGCACAGCCGCAGCGGTCGGCTAATAGAGAGCTATCCATACACCACCTATCCTCTCATCGGCTACGACGCTCCGTCAGTTGACATGATCGCTGGCCGATCGAAGAAGGTTTATAAGAAGGTCGTCAAGAAAACCAGTCGCCGAGTCCGGGCTCGTACGGAATCGGCGGATCCTCCTGTGCTCGTATCGGCAGAAGCTTTGACTGCACCACCTTCCCAGGCCGCACAAAGTGCCAATACTCAAGCCATCACACAAGCCGGAGTGGCTGCCGCATCATTATTATTGGAAGCTATACAAGTAAGTCCGAGCTTTACTATCCCCGATTGTCGTTTTGATATTAGCTCTTCTTAACTTTGTACTTCTTAGAGCACCTCTGCGGAAATACCGCAATCGGCGACGACTCGACCGGACACCAATGCACCTCTGCCCTCATCCATTGAGGTACGGTACTTATCTTACGGATTTCCTTCGAGTATTTGCGTAATGTATCTAACCGATTTTTGACGCAGGCCATCGGCACACCGAGCGCTTCCCTACAACCGATTTCTTCCCAGGGAGCTGGTCCGAGCACCGCGCCGATTATCGTGGAGTCCTCTTCATCAGATGAACCTATGGCGCAGGCCACTGAGCAAGACACGACGGCTTTACAAGCGCAGCATGAAGAAATTCGTTTTAAAATGGTAAATTCCTAAACCAGCTTTCAACCAGCCGATTTGCTCTGATCCCCTGCCGATTCACCCCTTTTCCTTATTTTCTTAGGAACAAGATTCCCCCAACAACAGCCTCTTCTCCTTCGCGGTTGCTCTTTCTGATGATGAGGAAATCGCATCCCGCCAAGTTGCTCTAAGCTCCGTTCCTGACGACGTCCGAGCTAAACTTACCAACATCCGATCCCTCCTGCAAGGGGACATCGGCCGATTGGTAGAAGATGCTTCGCCGATTCGGCAGCTCTTTAGTGACGTCAGCGGACGAGTACCAGAGGAAGCGGAAGAGGCCTTGGCACCGGCGGCCTTTATCGAGTCCATGAGGATCCCAGTTTTTAGGGCCCTTCGTCATATGGCCGATCGCGCGAAACTGGCCAAGACCCGTGAAGATGAAAACGCTTTTAAGCGTCAGGCTCAAGAAGCGAATCGGCGTATCCATGTCCTAGAAGGTTCACGCCCGGCGATCATTAGTGAAATAGATCGCCTCAAACGTCGGAGGGCGGAACTTGCCAAAGAGATGGAGCAAGTGACCAAGGCAATCAGCGCCGAAGAGAACAAACTTCAAGAGTTACCCTCTGCTATTGCCGATTTGACACGGGAGAGGCAGCGTTTTGCTCAAGAGGCTCTGAGACTCCACCGCAACGCATCGGAGGTCCCTGGATCGGCAGAAGAAGACCAACGGGTTCTTGATTCTGCCGATCAGATCCGGCGTCGGGCCATCACGGCTATCGATACCCTTTTGGGTGATCTGTAAAACACTGACCGTTTTGTACGAACATTTACTACCTTCTTTGACCGACCCTTCGCGACGCCCTCTATTTACTGCCTTCCTTATTACCGATGGGACGTGGCCTCATCAGATTTCCACGTATTTTCCCCATAAATATCGACCTCGGCGCCTACTCCCGATAGCATCGACTCGGCTCCCATTTCGCTTTTCCTCTTCTTCTCATCAGTGCGACTATTTCGTCATGGCCTCATCGTCATCCTCTTCTGTCAACCAGGTGAAGTCCCGACCTCCCCTCTTAGATCTTAGGAAACGAATACTTCACCTTATTCCTTCTTTGTTTCAGCCCCAACGCCTTGGTCCGGAGCTCGTGCGCGCCATCGAGTGCATCCACTCCGAGGACCCGTTGACCCCGGAGGACAAGGCTCTGATTCTGGCCCACCAAGAGGAGCTCCAAGACCACATTACTGCAGAGGCTCGTGCAGTCTTGGATGCCGTGGTGAATGAAAGCCGTCGCCGATCTCCAGTCATGAGGGGTCGTCGTTGTGACGTTCCTGTAGATGACGTCACTTCGACAGCCCGCGCGATCCTGGGCTACCTGGAGAGGAACGGCGGCCAGCGGTCTTCCACCGATAGGGTCCGTCTGCTTCCTCGGCCCGTCATCCTGGCGGCGGCAAAGGCCTCGCGCCTTCGTGCTTTGGAGCGGAATGGGAAGTCATCTCAGAAGAAGAACAATTAGTTTGTTTTTTGTAATTTTTTTGTTCTAAGGGCGACTAATGTTTTGTCGGCCATGTAATCTGTCGCCCGTACCGAATGAATGTAATCGGCCACTCCGGTCGATTTTATGTGCTTCTTAAACCGACTTGTATCGGCTGTGTATGATTGTGTTACGGTTGATTTCTTAGGCTCCAACCCATATACTTGGGTAATATCTTTTTAAGTACCTTCCATTCAGAGCTCTAGTGAATTCTTCTCCTTCTATTGTTTCCAAAATGTAGGCATTCCCTAGAGCGCATCTGCCGATTTTATACGGCCCTTCCCAGGTAGGAGACCATTTGCCGAATTTAGGATCTTTCAACCCGATCGGTAGTACCAACTTCCATACCAAGTCTCCGGGGGAGAACTGCTTGACTTTGACCTTCTTATCGTACCACCTGGCCACCCTCTTTTTATTCTCCTCGACACTTATCAGAGCCCTTAGTCGTTGGCCGGCCAAATCATCAAGTTCTCCTTTCATCAGAGATGAGTAATCATCGGCTGACAACTGGTCCTGAAGTGAAATGCGCCTTGATCCTGCCCTCGACTCCCATGGCAGTACTGCATCATGACCGTATACCAACTGATAGGGAGATAACTTAGTGGCCCCATGACAGGCCATTCTGTACACCCACCGGGCTTCAGTCAAACATAGGTGCCACTTCTTTGGGTATTCTTCAATCTTCCTTTTGATCAACTTGATTATTCCTTTGTTGGAAGATTCTGCTTGACCATTGGCTTGAGCGTAATACGAAGAAGAATTTAACAACTTGATGCCCATATCGGTCGTAAATTCCTCAAATTCCCCCGATGTGAACATTGTTCCTTGATCGGTTGTTATAGTTTGAGGGATACCGAATCGGTAGATGATATGGTCCCTTACGAAATCGGCCATGATAGCCGAAGTCACGGTCCTTAATGGGATTGCCTCCACCCATTTGGTGAAGTAATCAGTAGCCACCAGAATAAACTTGTGCCCCTTGCTCGATGGTGGATAAATTTGGCCGATAAGGTCTATTCCCCACCCTCTGAACGGCCATGGTTTGATGATGGGATTCATGGCCGACGCGGGTACACGTTGGACATTTCCAAACTTTTGACACTCCTGACAACCCTTATAATACTTGAAACAGTCTTCGAGGATCGTAGGCCAATAGTACCCATTGTTTCTGATCATCCACTTCATCTTATGTGCCGATTGGTGAGCTCCGCATACCCCTTCATGGATTTCTCCCATTAGAGTCTTGGCTTCTTCTGTCCCAAGGCATTTAAGAAGGACACCGTCGATCGTTCGGTAGAACAGATCATCTTCGAGCAGTACGTACTTGGTGGCGTGAAAGCGTACTCGTCGCTCCACCTTTTTAGACGGATCCTTCAGGTAATCGGCAATTTCTTTACGCCAATCATCGGCTGCAAGTTCTAAGGCCATGGCGCCCAGAATCGGCCGATACCCAGATGCGTGCTGGGCGAGTTTGTTCGCTTCCTCGTTGCGATCTCTTGGAACATGCTCGATTACTGCTGATCTGAATCCTTTTAAAAGCTGTACGCAATCTTCATGATAGATTCTTAATATGTCATCTTTGCACTCAGCCCTTCCGGTTAGTTGATCCACAATTAGCATAGAATCCCCGAAGATCTCAACAGAATCGGCCTTGACTTCTCTCAATAATTGTAAGCCTTTCAATACGGCTCTATACTCCGCTTGATTGTTAGTGGCGGCGGTTTCTATCGGCAGAGAAAAATCATAGCTTGCCCCCCGAGGCGATATGAGAACGATGCCGATTCCTGATCCGACCCCGCATGATGACCCGTCAAAAAATAATTGCCAAGGTGCTAGTTCCACGAGGGCGATCTCCGGTCCACAGTGCTGGGCGACGAAATCGGCCATGACCTGACCCTTGACGGCTTTTGCCGATTCATACCGTAGGTCAAATTCTGATAAAGCTAAGATCCATTTACCGATTCGTCCTTTCAATATCGGCAGTGATAGCATGTATTTCACTACATCATCTTTGCATACGACTACGCATTCTGTCGACAGTAGATAGTGCCTGAGTTTGGTGCACGAGAAGTAAAGATACAAACACAAACGCTCTACCGGAGGATATCTTGTTTCGGCATCCAAGAGTCTTCTACTGACGTAATAAATTACCCGTTCTTTGCCTTCAAACTCTTGGACTAGAGCCGACCCAATAGCTTTTTCATCGGCTGATAAATACAGTTTAAACGGTTTACCAGTTTGAGGGGGGGACCAAGACTGGCGGTGAGACCAAGTATCGCTTGATATCCTCTAACGCCTTGCGCTGTTCTTCTCCCCATATGAATTCCTGGTCGGGCTTCAACTTCAGAAGTGGCGTGAACGCCTGGAGTCGTCCAGATAGATTAGATATAAACCTTCTGATGAAGTTTACCTTGCCAATTAGAGACTGTAGCTCAGTTTTGTTCTGTGGAGCAACGACTTTGTTGATGGCCGCTATGGTCTTCTGATTGACTTCTATACCTCGTTCGTGCACCATGAATCCTAAGAATTGTCCGGCGGAGACGCCGAAAGCGCATTTGTTGGGATTCATCTTAAGACCATGCTTTTTGGTACACTCTAGCACCCTTCGCAAATCGGCCAGGTGTTCCTCGTGGCTTTTGGACTTGACCACAACATCATCGATGTAGATCTCCACCAGGAGGCCAATGAGTTTGTGAAAAATGTAGTTCATGGCCCTCTGATATGTAGCGCCAGCATTCTTCAAGCCGAAAGTCATCACCACCCACTCGAATAAACCGAGATGTCCCGGACATCTGAAAGCCGTTTTGGGTATGTCCTCTTCGGCCATAAGTATTTGATTGTATCCGGCGTTTCCATCCATGAAGCTAATAATTTTGTGTCCCGCGGCGGCGTCGATCAGTACATCGGCCGTAGGCATGGGGTAACCATCCATCGGTGTGGCCTGATTAAGATTCCTGAAATCAACTCAAACGCGCAGCTTCCCGTTTTTCTTGTACACTGGCACGATATTAGAAATCCACTCGGCATAACGACATTGCCGAATAAACTTTGCTTCAATTAGCCGAGTTATTTCAGCTTTTATGTCTGGTAAAATTTTAGGATTGCATCGCCGTGCGGGTTGTTGGTACGGCCGATACCCTGGCTTTATGGGTAGCCGATGTTCAACAATAGATCGATCTAAACCGGGCATCTCGTGATACTCCCAAGCAAAACAATCCTTGAATTCTCTTAATAAATTTGTCAATTTACACTTATACTCTGGGTCTAAATCTGCACTAATAAAAGTCGGCCTTGGTTTGGTTCCGTCACCTAAATCTATCATCTCTAATGAATCGGCCGACGTGAATCCGTGCCCCAGCTTCCCGTCTTCTCAGGCGAACTGATCCATCTATTGCGCTTCTTCGGAGCCGACTGCTCGGATCGGCTGTAGGCCAAAATCGGTGACCTTCAGGAAATTGGTTTCCCACACCCTACCTGATATGCATCTGACGGTTTCGCAGCTCCATTGCTGTGCGTCGGCTGCTGCGATGCTGTACGCGAAGTCGGCTTTGACCACCTCGATGCTATCGCCGACCCATTGTACGAGGCACTGATGCATAGTTGACGGGATGCAGCAGTTTGTGTGTATCCAGTCTCGGCCAAGAAGCATATTATAGGACCCTTTGCCATTAATGACGAAAAACGTGGTAGGAAGAGTCTTACTGCCGATGGTGAGGTCGACGCAGAGAGCACCGCAAGCGTTTGACACCTTGCCTTCGAAGTCCTTGAGCATCATGTCCGTCCTAGTTAGGTCGTCGTCGCTCTTCCCCAGCTTCCGGAGTACGGCATACGGCATGATATTGACAGCAGCTCCTCCGTCGACCATCAATCTAGTGAGGGGACGACCGTCAACATGCCCTTTAAGGAACAACGCCTTCATATGTTGTCGTTCGTCGTCTTCGGGCTTTTCGAACGTGGCCATCATTGGTTCTAAAGCCAACCGCACTGTCTGTTCCTCTATCGCCGATACGTCCTGTTGATCGGCAGGGGTCATGAACTCCATCGGCAATATGAAAACCATACCGATCTCGACTGCCGATTCATCACCCGCCGACTCATTGTTTCCCTTGTCGTTTCTTTTGGGGCGCCACACCCGAGGCCTCCCTTCCTTCTTGTCCATCGCGCTCTCTTCCTCTTGCTGTTCCCATTGGCGGAGGCGTTGGATCCTCCATTTTTGTGATTTGGTTAAACCATCGGGGCACCACCTGGGGTTTATTGGCCTTCCTTCTTTCCTGGCGCGTTCCCACTCCGGCTCGCGTCCTAACGGGTTCTCGTCCGTTACCCGAGCGTCGGCCATATCTTCGAGCCGGCTGTGAACGCTGGCTTTGCTATTTGATTGATCATGTCGATCAGCCCTGCCCCCCTGCCTATTATGGCTTCTTTCCTCTGACCGATCATATCGGTCACTTCTGCCCCCCAGCCGATCGCGCATGGGAGGGCGCTGGTCATCTGGGTTGCGCCAATTCCTGCTGATCGGCTCTGGCCTTCCGTCTCTGGAGCGAGACCTGGTGAACGGCCGATTGCCTCGATAGGGGCCGTTGCACTCTGGGCAAGTATCGGCCGATGGTAGTCTGAGGTTATTTTCCCAACAATGAATGAAGAACGGGCATCTCCAGTGCTCTTCGTGCCGACGCATCGCTTCCTCTCGGGACCTCGAACGTTCATGTTGGCGTTGGTACTTTTGGAGCAGGAACTGGGAAGTAATGCGTGGCCCCTCTGACTCATCATCATCGTCCTCCATTCATCGTTTTCCTTTGATATCTTCAGACGTAACTTGATTTCTGGGATCGACAGCGCCACTCTTTTTGGCCGACTCGGACGTTAGCACTTTTGTTTGGAGAGAATTCTTTTCCGTATCAACCATGTTGGTAGGAAAGGGGTGCTGGTCGATCTTCATTGGTTTGGCCGATTTTGCTGGCACTTCAAATTTGAGTCTGCCTTGCTCAATGGCCGACTGTATTTGTTGCCTGAAGATTTTGCACTCGTTGGTATCATGTGATGTGGCATTGTGCCACTTGCAATACTTCATCTTTTTCAATTGTTCGGCAGAGGGTATTGTATGGTAAGGCGAGAGTTTAATCTGCCCTTCCTGGAGTAGAAGATCGAAGATTTTATCAGCTTTAGTTGTATCGAAACCGAATACTTCCAGCTCCTTTTTGCCGAATGGGCATGATATCGGCTTCTTTCCCTTAATCCACTCTGCAAGTCCGATTTCGGCATCTTCCTCGTCCTCTAATTCTTCCAGGAATGCAACTTTCTTCTGGAAATTCCTTCTCGGGTCGAATGGACGCACTTCCTGCCCGGACAATCGGTGGACAATCTGGCTCAGGCTCTCGAACTCTTGTGAAGCATATTTCTCTTTAATGTGTGGCAGCAGGCCTTGGAAAGCTATATCGGCCAACTGCGCATCGGTTAGAGCCAGGGAGTAGCATTTGTTTCTGATTTCCCGAAACCTCTGTATATATGAGGGTATCGGCTCATCACTTCTTTGCCGGAGGCTAGTCAAATCAGACAGCTTCATTTCATGGACCCCAGCATAGAAGTACTTGTCGAACTGTCTTTCTATATCGGCCCATGTGATAATTGAGTTTGGTGGCAAAGTTGTGAACCATTGGAAGGCCGATCCAGACAAGGATGACGAGAACAACCGTACCCGCAGGGCATCTTGCGTAGCTGCCTCTCCGCATTGGATGATGAATCTATTCACATGTTCTACGGTAGAGGTGTCATCCATCCCCGAAAATTTGGTAAAATCAGGAACTTTGTACCGATGGGGGAACGGCAACAAGTCATATGTAGATGGGTATGGTGTTCTATAGGTATAAGTTTGCATTTTCGGCTTCAAGCCGAATTGTTCTTGCATTACCTCCGCAATTTGCGCCGACCAATCTGGTTGTTGCTGGGGAACAGTTGGCTGTGGTATCGGCACGTGCTGATAAATCGGAGGCTGAATAAAAGGAGATTGATGAAAAGGTGGTATCTGAGTGTAAGCTGGCGGTGTAGTAAAAGTTGGTTGTTTGTATGAACCACTTGTTTCATCATATAGCATGAGCTCTGACGTCTTGTTGACCTCCGGAGCGACAGGCTGGTATGGTGGTATGATCGGCCGGGTGGCCGTTTGGGAGTGTGTCTGGAACGGAGGATTTCCTTGACTGACCGATTGGTTCAGACCGGCCACGTTTAAAGGTGCCCCCCAGGGTGAAGGGCTGACTGGAGGGAATGGCGCAGAGGATAGTTGGGTAGAACCATATCCCAAAGGAGTTGATGACGCAGAAGCACCGGATCCTCCAACAGAAGATTGGATCGGTTGTGAAGCCGGATAAGCCTGATTTGGTGGAATCGGCTGAAAATACGTTGGTCCCCTGTACCCTTGAGGTATACCTCCGGCGAAGGAGTTGACAACGGCATTGTGCACCATGTTTGAAAGCACCGGGGATTGATTGATGAAGGCATGATGAAGAGATTGTTGAATCATATCGGACATTTTATCCGAATCCTCGGAAATTGTGATTTGTCGGGGAGTAGGGAAAGGAGTCTTTTTAACAGTCTCCCCGCTCCTGGAACGACTGAAGGATTTTAAGCAAGTTTTCCGGACTTGTTCCAAATACTTATTCAGATCTTCCTTTTGGTCGTCCTTTAGATCTGCTTCCGTCACTTCGATGACGTTATCTTCGGAGACTTCAGCAGCTTTCGACATGTTAGCAGCTGTATTGGTCCCCCTGGGCGTGCCAAAAGTGTGTTGGCGCTAGAAATCGGTCAACCGAATCCCAGCGACCGACACACGACCCGGGAGAATCTGCTTAGCTCCTGTTCGGGTGAATGCCCTGATGCGGTTCGCGCGGCGTGCCAGCCAATCTGACCTGTTGATTGGCAAGGAAGAACACGTGTCAGGTTCAGAAACTACGATCGGCTAAGTTTCCGATCGAGAGAGTTTATCAGCGGATCGACCGATTTACTGTGATAATGAAATCGGCTATAAGACAGCACGATCCCTGTAGCCTTGTAGACGGAAAAATACTAAAGTAATCGGTACAAAGCTTGTGATAACAGCACTAGGAAAAGATCTAATCGGCAACGGATGGATCTAACGATAGAAAATAATGAAAGCCGATACTACCGATTCCTAGCGGGATAATTGATGATAAAAACTAGGAAAACAGGTAAAAACCTATGAATCTAGTTGATATCGATAACTGATGAATAAATCTAAACGAAATAACAGCGATGCGCCGGAAGTTAAAGCTTAGATATTACTCGATAAACGGAACTTACAGAATCGGCCGGAGATCAAGATGATGCAGCCCTGCCAATCCGCACGAACTCGTGAGAAGAAAAAAGTAACGGCGAAGTCGCCTGCTCGAAAGTAAGTACGAAGAAGAAAGTAACTTGTTGTATTGATTGGTTGATGATTACAGATTTACAAAGGTAGCTATTTATAGCCCCGTACAGATAACTTCTTAACCGACTAGAATTCTATCTCTAATTTAAACAGAAAACAAACATCTACAAGCACAATTCATGCTAGGTTAGTTATCCCACGCTTCGTGGGCTGACCCCCACCTTATCCTTCCATCCCTTTCCAAACCCATACAGGCCCAATTAGCCCATCCTCTTAATCGGCCGATTTCCCATCGGCAAAAGATTACCGATTGGGATTCTGGTGCATTCATCCTGAAGTGAGACAAAAGTCGTCAGCCGATCCCGCACTACAGCACCATTTGACCGATTCCCAACTGTAGTTCTCCGATTTCTTTCTGCTTGGCGCCGATTCTACTGGTGACGAAATCCGGCGTCAACACATACATAGACTTTGGCAAGATGTGACCCTCCGGGAGCAGGCTCCCAAAAACTGTCAACATAATATCGAAGGCGTCTCGACTCAAGCTAAACTAGGACTTCACGGCCATTAGACGTGCAATGGCATCCAGTTGAGAGACCTTGGTATGCCCGTGAAGGGGTTGTTGTGCCATAGACAACATGTCGTAATACGCCTTTGCGGTAGCCTCGGGCTCCTCCTCCCTATGAGCTTCATGATAGTCATCTAACATGTCTCCCACCCCGGCGTCATCATCATATTGCTCGATACGTTGTCTGATGACCTCGTCCCTCCCACGATCGACCTCACCATGGTAGATCCATATGGTATAGTCTAACGTAAATCCGTGCCTAACAAGATGTTTACCCATTCCTAACTTGGTTTGCCGACGCATGTTTCCACATTTGCTACACGGACACCAAGTTTCTCTTCCTCCTTTGATCCTTGCAAATGCCCGTTCCAAGAAAGCATCGGTCTTGTTTATCCATTCATCGGTCAACGAATTCTGACTAGATCGGCCCGTGTACATCCACTGACGATCCTCCATCCTCTAGCATACCAACGAGTAATATAAACACTCAAGTTGCATCTACACGTTCCTATATTGTCTATTAGGTAAAGATAGGTCCTAATCCCACACGAGGATGTGTAGGTGGGATTACTTTCCATGGTCTACTCGTTGGCAGGATAGAGGGTGGGGGGTCGGCAGTGGCTGGACACGTGCTGATCTAGATAGGACTTGATGACGGATGAATGGATAAACAGGACCGATGTGTACGTGGAACGCGCATGGGCAAGTGATGTAGGGAAGCAAGAGAAACTTAGGTGTCCGTCATACGTAGATTGTGGTAAACATGCGTCGGAAACTATAGTTAGGGATGGGTAC
>NC_028453.1:9614353-9653177 GCF_000263155.2 Setaria italica
GGCGGTCGGGTTCGCCCGGGTAGGGGCGCCGGCGGGGCGGTGGCGGTGGGCGCCGGCGGGGCGGGGGCGGTGGCGGCCGGTGGGGCGGTGGCGGTGGGCGCCGGCGAGGCGGTGGCGGCCGGCGAGGCGGGAGTCGCGTCGGGCGCGGGGGCCGGCGGACGGGGCAACAGAGGCGCGGAAGTGAATCGACGAGACGCTAAGTCGGGAGATAACTTCGAATCTTTGCCGAGTGCCCGCGATCTGGCACTCGGCAAAGGCTTTGTCGAGTGCCAGATCGGGGGCACTCGGCAAAGCACTAGTGTTTGCCGAGTGCTCAGATCCAGGGCACTCGGCAAAGTTAATTCGGGTTTTTTTTTTTGCAAGCGAGGCCGAAGAAAGTGGGCCCGTGCAACTAGTTTGCCGAGTGCACATAGAAAACACTCGGCAAAATACCATTTTTGCCGAGTGTTTTATGGGTACACTCGGCAAACGTTACATGAAATAACGTATTTTAGTGGCCTTTTCCAAATATACTTGTTCAAAATTGTGTCAAAATCACTAAAAAATTGTTAAATTAGTTTTCTACCGAAATTATTCCATTATTTCATGCAGTTATAGCTCAAATTCCATTTATATCTAATAAAAATCTATAATTGCATTTAATCAATAAAAAATATCAAATGCATCCGAAAAATTTCCAAAATTTGACATGAACCAACATGTGTTGTATGTTGCCTGTACAAAAAGATTTGAAGGCACTCCTTAATTCAAGTGTCACTTGAACACCAAATCTTATTGGCTCCTTTCTAACTTCTATGAATCCTTCCAGGAGATTAGTCGGTTTCTAAGCATCATAGGTCAGAAATTGGGCGAAACGTTCTCAATTTTTTACCACAGCCTACACACATAATATAATGACATCTTGACAAATCTTGTGATTTTCAGATTTCGTTTGGTTTTTTACAATTTAACAACCATTGAACCACAGGTTCGTGGTCGTGTTTTTTAAAAACAATGTTCAAAATTTCTTTTCATTTTCTGGTTGAGACCTCAATTTGGTCTCCATAATATGAATATGATTTTTTCACTGATTTCAATCCATTATTTCAAGTACTTGTAGTTAAAATTTGACTTCAATCAAAAAATTCCTATTAATGCAAACAAAGCATTAAAAATCCCAAACAGACCCGAAAATAGACCAAATTTTAATATGTATAACCAAATGTCCTACGTGGGGAGTAGGAAAAGTGTGGAAGCTGTTGGAAGGAATTTTTTTTTTGTTTGCCGAGTGCCCCTAGGATGGCACTTGGCAAAGTGTTGCGTTTGCCGAGTGTCCGGCTGAGGCACTCGGCGAACTTTTGAGTGTGCCGAGTGTATGCGTCTGGCACTCGGCGAACCAGACTTTGCCGAGTGTCACACGGCAAACACTCGGCAAAGGTGTAACGGCCGTCCCACCCTGTTAGTGCACGACGCACGTGCGCCGCACGCGATACTGATTTACCGAGTGTGTCTTCTTTGCCGAGTGTCGAGGAGTTGTTTGCCGAGTGCCTGATTTTTGGCACTCGGCAAACCTCCTTTTTGCCGAGTGTTTTATGTTCGCCGAGTGCCTCATTGTGTACACTCGGCAAAGATGGTGTTTGCCGAGTGCCCGAAAGAATGCACTCGGCACACGTTTTACACTCGGCGAATTTACTGTTTCCGGTAGTGATTGATGACAACACCTTGAGGAGACGCGTTTCTGCGTGTTTCTGGGTGAATAGAGAGAATCTTTTAACACATTTGATTTCTGACATTTACCATGAAACTAGCCATTGTAAGCTTAAGTTGCTGTCTATTGTCTACATCACCAAGTGTATAGAATTTCTGTCCATGTTATTTATGACCATTTTACTTGCATGGCTTTATAGGACAGAATGTTGGCCAAAGTCTTGATTACAGAGAAGCGTATGATATAGCAGCTGCAAGAGCCGTTGCAGAACTGAAAGTTCTAGGTATGTGATATTTGAATTCCTGTTACGAGACCTGTTATGGAAAATTTATCTGGATTTCTCTTTTGCAGCGGAATACTGCCTTCCATTGGTTCGTGTTGGTGGTTTGTTCATAGCTGCAAAAGGTCATGATCCCCACGTAAGTCTTGGATTTCTTATTTAACTAGCCTTCTGATACCATTGTATTTTCCATCAAACCTAAGAACATAGTTTCTATGAATATGTATTGCTGACTTGCTCTAGTTGCATGCTTTTCTTATAATCTAATTTCACATTTCCTTGACAGGAAGAAATAAAAGATGCTAAAAGTGCTGTACAGAAATTGGGTGCTTCCATGCTCGAATTGTGTAATGGTAAAATATTCCTATCCTTCCTTAATGCTTAATTGCTTATAGAAGGCATTGCACTAAATATGTTGTAATCTGCATATAAGCAATTTTACCCTCTCTTAACCTAAATGTAGAAGTGCGAGTTTGTTCCCTTTCTGACTAAATGGCATCTTTCCCTTGTAAAGTTTCTCTGGATTAGATAATACTGATGAGTAGTCATATTTCTATTTTGCATATTTTAATGCCTGTTGCCATTTCAGCAAACAATTGCTAACCTGATTCCTTTCTAATTCTCATGAATATAGTTATGTTGCTTCTATGTCTTGTGCATCCAGCCTTTCAGGTTATGATAAGCATAGAATTCTTGGTAACATGCTAAGCCATAGTTTCTTTTCAGCTGAATCAATGGGACCTCATGGTCATCGGACGGCTGTTATATACTTTAAAGAACGAGCTACTCCAAAAAAATACCCGCGCCTTCCAGGTATTTCCCATGTGCCATCATGAAAAAGCATCTAGTGTTGGAAATTTTATAATAACTGAAGCTGAAATGTTCCACTGGCTACACCCAGGTACTCCTTCCAAGATGCCCTTGTGAGAAGCGTGTTATTGTTGGTGTAGACCTTTTGCAACTGCTAAAATCTGAAAATCACAACTGATCTATATCAGAGGTCATCAACTGGAAGATGTCTTTGTTAGAAGCACAGAGTAATCGTGCTACCTTACAATCATATCCTCACTCTGCTGTTTTGGGCAACTAATTAGCTTGTCCTACACTCCTACTCGTCATATATTTAAAACGGATGGGAGTAGTTTCTAACAGGATTCAGTAACTCTGCTCAATCGAATGAGACTGAAAAGTTTATTGGTGTTCATGCAACTGTCAGAACTGGACATTTTCACGAAGTGCAATAGGTTGATGTACCAATTGTATGAATCCTCAGTTCCTTTCATGACTTGTATCTTGTGGACGGTTTGGAATTGGATAGTTCTTGAATAAGAAACTAGCAAATGAGACCTTTAGGATACGTGCTGTCGTATACTAATGTTAGTTCTTGGACCTAGACAATGGCGCCGTAGTCATCAACTGCTACGGCCCCAAGCTGTTCTATTCCATGCTATCATGGATTCATGGATGTGTTTCCCTTTAACATATTTCAATGACTAGGGCCAACTTGAAAGAATTTATCTTAATTTGTCACCTACAAATAACATTATCAAACGCTAATTGCGGCAACGCATGCGCGTCAGCACATGGGTACCATCATTGCTCTCTCTTAAACATCCTTCTCTGCCTGCCTGTAGCCCTGTGCCAAGTAGCAACCTGCCAAAGCCGGCTGCTATACTATTCTAACCAAAGAGGAACAAGGAGCAAGAACTAAGAAGCTTCACATCTACTCCTACCTTCTCAGGAACAAGTCACCACACGGGCCCTGTCACCAACACAACACACAACAAACACGAGACTTATTCCCCAGCTTGACCAAACCAAACTCGCAAACAAGCAAGGACGGGTTCTGTCGTCCAAGCCGTCCCTTGCCGGCTGACCAAGTAGTCGTCGTTGGACCTGTCAGCCCTTCAAATTAAAACGCCTACGAGTTGTGCCGCCTCATCCATTCTCACCTGTACCTTCAATTCCTTTCTCCCCGGACGATGACCATGGCCAGCACCACCTCTCCTCTCCTCGTCCTGCTCTCCGCCATGGCGGTGGCGGCGCTCGTCGCAGCACCAGTCTCGTCGGCGGACCTGCCATCCACCTTCGCGGACATCGCGTCCAAGATCCCCAACCCGTGGTCGGCCTTCAGGAACCTCACCGGCTGCCACTTCGGCGAGGAGCAGCAGGGCGTCGCCAAGCTCAAGGACTACCTCGCCCACTTCGGCTACCTCCCGGAGTCTTCCGGGTTCACCGACATCTTCGACGCCGACCTGGAGGAGGCCATCAAGGTGTACCAGCGCAACTTCGGCCTCAACATCACCGGCGTGATGGACGCGACCACGGTGGCCCAGATGATGGCGCCGCGGTGCGGCGTCGCCGACGTCATCAACGGCACCTCCACCATGGGCGCCTCATCCCACGCTCACGGCCGGAACCTCTACTCCTACTTCCCGGGTTCCCCGTCGTGGCCGCGCTCCAAGAAGAGACTCACGTACGCCATTACCGACACCGCCGCGACGACCATCGACCGGGCGACGCTGAGCCGGGTGTTCGCGCGGGCCTTCGCGCGGTGGTCGGCGGCGACGACGCTCAACTTCACGGAGACCGCGTCGGCGCGGGACGCCGACATCACCATCGGGTTCCACGCGGGGGACCACGGCGACGGCGAGGCGTTCGACGGGCCGCTCGGCACGCTGGCGCACGCCTTCTCGCCGACGGACGGGCGGTTCCACCTGGACGCCGCCGAGGCGTGGGTGGCCGCCGGCGACGTGTCGCGGGCGTCCTCGGACGTGGCCGTGGACCTCGAGTCCGTGGCCGTGCACGAGATCGGGCACCTCCTCGGGCTCGGCCACTCGTCGGAGCCCGGCGCCATCATGTACCCGACCATCACCTCGCGCACCAGGAAGGTGGACCTGGCATCGGACGACGTCGTGGGAATCCAGAGCCTGTACGGGGGCAACCCCAACTTCAAGGGCGTCCCGACGACGACGCCGGCCACGAGCAGCCGGGACATGGACAGCGGCGCCGCCGGCGCGCGCTCCCGGCCGTGGGACGCGTTGGTTGCCGTCCTAGCGGCGGCCGCTGGGCTCGTGGTGGCGTTGTAGTGAGCGGCAGCTTCCCGGTCGTCGTTGACCAATGTGCTCTGCTCTTTTACTTTTTACCTTCAGCTGATTTGTATGGTAGAGTAGTAATTTGTTTATCTGGGGGTAATTCTTGTGTAGATCGGTAGATACATTTGTAATTTACCTGTTACATATATAGACACATGGATTAGAGAATCCAATTATAATTTCTATCGAGATACGGAGTAATATAGAAAATGGAGTGAGATGGCACTGATGCTTGAGTTTTTGGGGTTGGTGAGATCGAGACCAGTGCAGAATGGGTTGTGCCATGTTGGTCCCACTGGCGGCACACTGCTTGATGCCGCCACAAGGTGAAGAGAAGATATTTGAGGTGAACAACAAAAGGCCTGCATATTTGAGCATTTGAGGAAAAAGAAGAAAAAGACGGGTTCCGAACTTTCTGTTTAGCAGTTACGCTCTAACTTGATTTCCAAAAGAAATACTAATCATCTTGTGTCACTTGGTAGCCTGATATAAGCGGAGAGAGTAAACCTCTGAACTGTAGTTTTGTCGCTTTGGTCAAAAAAAAAAAATCAGATTCTCCCGCCGTTGATAGCTTGGCCCAACCCAGCCCAATCAAACAGCAGTCTACATTTTTATTGTCACGTAGGCCTCGGAATGTGTGTTGTTGGGCCACCGTACCAGCTGGATTACATGATGAGCCGATCATTAGCCCATTTAAAACGGAATTTTTCAGAAATCCATTCAAAACAGAATTACGAGGTATCGATTGGTCCCCACCGATCAGCCCCAGCAAGTGGGTTCGCCCGATTATGCCGTGTGGGTCAAAGTATGAAAACGTGTGGAGCACAAGTTAGCAGGTCGGACTAACGGATTCTATCCGAATATCACGAGATATTTGTTGTAAACTGATTTAGATTGCTTTCCATGTAACAACCGACTAGGATTAGATCCTATGTGATTGTAACCCTAGATCGTCAGCTTATATAAGGCAGCTTGGGATGCTCCTACCCCCGAGGGTATATCAAATCTTCGCATCTCATATCAGCAATACAATCCACAAGAACACAAGATGTAGGGTATTACTCTCCAGAGGCCCGAACCTGTCTAAACCTTGCGCCTTTGTGTTACCATTCAAGCTCTTAGTCTTGCGATCTCCCTCGCCTACAAATCTATCATGTGGGTAACCCCCTGGTGGACTGCCGGTCACTAAATCCGACAGTTGGCGCGCCCGGTAGGGGTGATCGTGAGATCCTCCCAGCGAGCTCAATGGCATCCCGCTCCGATGTCATCTTCCCCGAGAGCATGAAGGACTTCCTCGCCAATCCGATCTAGCTCCGCTTTGGGAGCAAGCCGGTGGACTTCGACTCCGCCACCTCCATCGCCGATTCGGTGTCCGCCGCAAGCTCAGCATCCGTCGGATCTGCATCGACGGAGCGAGGTATCCACCCGAGAATCATCATGCTGCTTGCCCAGTAGGTCAGCGATCTCTCTCTCTCTCAGAGAGAGGGTCCTGCACATCCTCGTGGCAACTTGCCCAACCACGCCCTCCGATCTAATCACAGGGCTAGACCGCATCAGCAACACAATTCCTGAGTGCATCAATCTCTCCTCAGCAGCACTACGTGCTAGAAGGTCGGTGCCGAGCCTTCCTCGCGCCCCTTTTGGCCTCAAGAACTCGGCTGTTGTGCTTTCTGAAAAACTCACACAGTCATTCCAAATCCAATCTGAAGACCCACCCGAACCCACCTAGGTTTCGAACTGTGACGAACATCCAACACCTGCAGCGCTTCTACCCTTAGCACTTAAAAGCTATGTGCTTACTTTACATTTTACATTGAATAAATAAAACCTCAAAGGTTTTTTGCGTACCTATTACCTTCTCGCTTTCTTAGCCGAGCTCTTAATCATGCTCGGGGGCTGTCCAACCTGTTTGACAGACCACACCTTTGCCTTTACGTTCGGAAGCTTCCCCCGCTATGCGCCAACCTCCGGATCCCAACTTTTCTCCTACCTCTCTCAAGGTTGTGCGTCTAACTCATGTGGATGGCATCCTAGCATGTGAAATCTAGACAACCCATCGTTCGCCCCATTTACAAGCTCAAGATCCGGTCTTAGCAGAGTGCTGGCCAGGCAAGGCTATGCGCTTAGTGGCTACAAGCCTAGGCCACACGATGTCCTATCAAACATACCAAGGGAGGGAATGAGTTTTGCCTTTAGATAAGTTAATCGATAAGTTCTCTTGCCTCATGATACAGATTGATACATTTTACAGTTTTTTCATTATAGGTCTAGTTCCTTAACTACGTCCTCCGCGGCTTGTCGATATTGCTCGGCTAGCTCCAGGATGTTACCAGCATTAAAGTCCTCAGCAACTCTCGTTCCGACGTTGTAACGACTCAGGTTCATCAGCCGAGTTAATCTTAAGACAAGTTCCCAAATTTGCAGTTCTAATCAGCCCCGACCCCTGAAACCCAACAACCCGTTGTTTCTCTCTAAATCCCGAAAGCCAGTGTTCCTCCAAACTTTGGAGCTGTGGGAGAGCTAGAGTTTGGAAATCGGACCCACAACCAGATCCCATGGATCTCTCGGGTCAAGCGCGCCAAAGCAAGCGTGCGCCCTGCTTCAGAGTCTCTCCGCCACGTGGCTTAACCTCCCCGATGAGCCCCGCCTCGCCCAGTCGCCGACCACGACCAGATGGATCAGCACGCCTCCCTCCCAATCGCGCGTAGAAGCACCCTGCAGACTCTCTGCCTCGCCTCGTCTCGCTCGCAACCTCGCCGGCCGCGCCAGGCGCCCTGTCGCCACTGCGACCAGAGATTGGCCGCTGCTACGCCAGACCGCCTTGCCTCCCGCACTCATCATCTCACTCGAATCCCCGGCCGCGCGCCCTGATGCCTTCCGGCTTTTTCGCCGCCCCCTCAGTTGCGCTGCCCACGCGCGCGCCCCACGACGATGCCGCCTTCGCCAACCACGGATCCAACAGTGACAACTCCTTTTCCCACCTCGCCAGTAGCGTGCCCCGGCAAAGCCGCTGGTCTGCGCCTGCTAGCGTCACCGCTCGCCCTATCACCTCACTTGCAGCGCTCTCGCCTGCAGTGCCCCTTCCTTCCTTCCTGCCACACGCTAGCCGTGTCGCCGCCCCCAATCCGCCGCTTAATGTGACCAGACCCGCGCTCGCCCTCACCAATCCTTCTCTTTGGCAAAACCGTGCCTGCATAAGCTCTGTCTTCAGTGCCCAATGACCGAAGACCCTATCCCCGAAGCTCCGCTTCGCCGACCATTGGAGACATCGCCCAATCGCCGCCAAGGCAGAGCACTCCATCCTTTTCAACCCTCTCTTCGTGCTGCCCGGACTCCCTCTCTTCCGCACATCTATAAAAGTGAGTACCAGAGCCTCTACCGGAGTTCCCTTTGCCATCATTGCCTTGCTGCATCTTTCTCTATTTCGTGCTCAAGCGCTGCCACCTAAGCTCTTGAGAAACTCTCCTCTCCGCTCAGCACCCGCCTTTTCCAACCCACCAACCGCTTGTTTCCTTCGCACGGTGCTAGAGCTTACTTGTGTCAACAAGAAGCACCGCCGCCGCCGGAGTACCGCTGGACCTCACCGCCGTCCAAGCCTTAGCACCTTTCATCGCTCCGCCTGAGCCTGTTCTTTCCCGACCCCAAGACTTCACCAGTAGGCCTAAAGGTAAGCTGCTGACCCCTTTCCGGTTCGCCTGACCCCTTCCCAGTTCGTCCGACCCCTTTTTCCGTCTCGCCCGACCCTGTCTGTTTCGCCCGACCCTTGTCCGTCTCGCCCGAGGACTTGGCTGTATCTTATTCTTTAACCCGAGGGTATCTGTGTAAAATTTTGAGGACTCCTCTGTGTTAAGTCTGAGGACCCTGGTACAGTTATTCCTTAGGTCTGAGGGTCAGATCATAAGTTTCTCCCAATCCGACCCTTTTGTCTTGTTCTTTATCAACTGAAGCTTGGAATTCCACACTTTTTCTGTAGCTTTGCTACAAGTTTCTAGGCTAAAGCTTGCAAGTGTTGTTGAAATAACCGTCTAAGTGTTAACCCCTGCATTTGCATTCGTGTAGAACTAAATCTCGCCGGCGGCACATACGAGCTGCATCCGGTGCTAGAAAATGGAGCAGTAGCTGAGCCGCCGACCGTAGGAGCTGAAGCAGAACTCGCAGAGGACCAGTTTGCCTCTACCCCGCTCGAAGGCAAGTACCGGAGCATGACCCCAATTTTCTAAACTTGCACATGCCTTCCTTCGTTTGTATGTGCATTTACGTTACAGGAGTTGTTTAAAACCATAGATGCATGACTTAGTTCCCTTGATCTGAACACTAGTTTAAGTCCGAGTAATTGCATTGCTTAATAGGACTCGGTAAAAGTCGAGTGATTTCCTATCACTCGCGAGTTGTAGGAGTTGGTTGTTCTCCTTCTGGTTACAACTATAAGGATGGTGGACGGGGCAGGACCTGGTGAACTCTTTTGGTGGTCGGTGGATCGCCCCGTCTGTCTATATGAAGTTGCTTAAGGTCGGAAAGTGTTGGTGTTCATGATCAAGTGTTTGAAGGTACTAATGTCATACCTAGTATGAGATGGGGAAGCCTAGTACCTGATAGAACTAGGGCGTGACCTATACCCCTGTTGTCCCTGGAACGAGGTTCCCATGGTGCATCATGTGGGTGCAAGTGCAGCCACAGTACGGCAAGAGGTCGGGACTATGGAGCATGGCATGCCAAGGGAAGTTTGGACCTGACATGTGCCTGGGAATTGATGGGGACGGCCGATACAGGAAGCGACCCTTTGTTGTGCGTGGATGTCGTGAGATTAGGTTCACCATGCATGGTTAAGAAACTCGAATCGATTCGTCTGCCTCTTACAGTTTGAGACTGCTTGATCGCTATGCTACACTGAGTAAAGATGGAACATGATGATGATATGAACTCGATGCTTGTTCTATACAGTGTTGTTGGAAACTATGTTTGTTTAGCATAAGTTGCCAATGTAGACTGGTTAATGAACTTAGAATCTGAGCTAAAATATTGAAAGTAAGGACCCACTGTAGTCGCTTTTAGCAAAACAAACCCCTCAGCCAGAGAGCCTTGCATGTCTAGATGTTGGTGGAGTAGTTTCCCCAGTAGTCGGTTAAGTCTTGTTGAGCTTAGCAGCTCAGCCTTGCTTGTGGCATCTCTTTCAGGTGAAGTTGAAACTTCTGAGTTTGCTGCTGTTGGCACTTGGCCGCCCCAGCTTTCTCCTGGATAGACGGTCGAGTGGTATCCCTCCTCGGACGGCGAGGAAAGGGATTACTGATGTCCTGATCGGCCTCATCAGGGACATCTGACCCCGGCGCTAGCTTCCACTATTTTATCTTTCCGCTGCTTTTGAATCTTGTAAAACCCTGAATTTCGAACCAGTGTTGAAATAAATTGTTGAACTTGTTTAACTTGGTTGATCTGTTGTATTCTTTGGAACCACTCACCTTCGTGTGAGCTATGCTAACTCGGTCCTGTCTAAGGGGTTTATTGGATGAAATCCGACGGATCGTCGAGTTAACTTGATTAAAGCATGAGATTCGCGTGTTAGACGACTTAACTGTGCTTTAGCTAAGTTAATCCGAGGTGTTCCGCCACAGCTGGTACCAGAGCAGGTTTAGCGGGACAGAGAACACAATAGGTCCTAAACACTTTCTTTTAAAATAAAATTTGCAAGAAATGTGTTGAAAAATCTCGTACGACCGTTAAGGATGACCTTAGTACGAGAGGCACTAGGGGATTTTGGGGTTATTTTTAGGTGGCTATTACTTATTGGTTATTTTGCTAACCTCCAGCACTTCACCACGTGTATCATACGTGTGCCGAGTTCCGCATCACGAATATGCGAGGGTTGATAGGGAGTTCTATTCAAAGTACCCTATCATCACGGTTGTTTCGCCCACGTTTATCATACATGTGCAGGTTCCGTATGTTAACTCATGCGAAGGGTGGTATGGTTCGATTCCAACAAGCCTATCATCACGGTTGTTCGCTCACGTCTATTATACGTGCGTAGATTCCGCATCTCGAGTATGCGAAGGGTTATATGGTTCTATTCAAAGGGGACCTATTTCCACGGTTGTTGTGCTGTCCATGCAGCGTTAAACGCATGGGTGCCATTTCTATAGTTTACAGTAATGCTTGGGGACACTTTCGTGAGTGCTGGCACGAAAGGTTCATGTGGTTGTATTTTCTGCAGGTACACTAACCGCGTTCGCTTAGGAACGATGCTAGAAACCGACTAGCTACTATAGGGAGCGATGTACTTGTTGCCTTGCCACCGGCACTAACCGCGTAAGACCAAAACTTTTGGCAGTTGTTTTGGTTGAGAGGATGAGGTAGGTCGTGCATGCATCATGAATAAAAATCTGTAAAACCACATCCCTAAAACAACATTGCGCTGGTTTAAAGCCCTTCTTCGCTTTAAGGATTTCTAGCTACCTTCTCAGCTTGCGCTCTGGTTAGAAATTCGAGTGCTCTTCCCTGCCCGATCTGTTCTCTTTAGGGTTTCTGTCTCACGCTTCTTTCGGTTCTTGGTTCCAGATGGCTGCTCCCGGACATGTGTTTCGTGGCACTGATGGCACTTCCCACTCCACATGCCTACATTTCGAGGGCTTTCCTACTATTTTGTGGGATACCTTGAGGTGGTTTGGGTACCAGTCACCGTCTCTTTACGCGGGACGGGAGTACCAGGAGCACGGAGTGCAGCGGTGCAACGTGCAAGTGATTGTACCTCCACCCTCTGTACAGCCCGAGTGGCCCTAGCTCGAGGTCTCGACCTACGGTCACACCCTTGAGGACACCTGGGAGTCAGCTGCCCTGCAGGCTCTCACCCAATTTTGCCGGCTACACTCGTTTGAGGTCCTTTTGGACCCGATCGGTTTGTTTCCCGCCAGGGATCGGATGGACCCAGCTTGGCTTGACCGAGTAAATAACATGGAGGTGTTGGCAGCCTCACACTCACTGGTCACCGTTTCCACCACGACAAGGTGCATGTTAGCTTTATATCGACTGGTTGAACTTCAAGGATGGGCTATGGCTGTCTTGGCACGGATCACCGTAGACACCCAGGAGCATTTCAACACCGCCAAGAGAGACTTGGTGGAACAGTCATATCAGCTTATCCAAAGGGGCATACAGGTCTCCGACATGCAGACCCGGATTATAGAGCTAGAGGCGGAAGTGATGGACATGGAGCATGACATGACCCAGTTTGCTGAGGAGAAATTGGAGGTTGAGATGGAGCTCGCGGTCGAAAATGCGCACTTAGCCGAGCACCATGCCGAGCTAGATGCTATCCATGCCTTGGAAATGCAGCTGGATGAGCAAATGGCCCCGGAGGAGGAGGAAGACCCCGTGGAGGTAGAGGGAATCTCCAGTATGGACATTGAAGATGGCGACGCCCCTTCTCCAACGCATAGTGTTTCATCAGTAGGCAACCTGGATGACTTTTAGGTTGAAGGCTGTAGACGATGGTCTTTTATTGTACTCCTCGGCAACCTATAATTTTGGATAGTGATGTAATAGGTTGGCCTTGAGTTGAGTACTCCTTCTGTATTAAGAGACCAGCAATGAAATGATCTTGGTGAAATCAGTTCCTGTTTTTCCTTCACTCTTGACTCAACTTTTGACCCTTTGGGACACGCCTTGGATGCCAAAGTTGTGTGAGAGTTTGTGCTGTGACCGCACGCCAGGTTTCCGTTCTGTGGGTTTGTCCAAAATTTGGCCGACCCCGGGTCATGAGGTCGGATGTGCCCGACCCCTCGCGGTAGGTCTCCACCTCGCCCGGCCCCTTGTTGCAAGGCTCCATTTCGCCCGACCCGGGCACTAAAGGTCGGACATAGTGGAACCCCCGAGATAATGTTTTGACTCGCCCGAGGTTGTGTGCAGACCAGTCGATGAGAACGCGGATCTTGTGGACCCTACTGAGTATGGATCAAAACACTTTTCCGATCGGTTAGCAAAGTAAAGTGACTGTGCAGAACCGAGTTAGTTGCTAACTAGGATGGCAAGGAGAGGTGTTCACCTCCTTAATAAAGATATGTTGTTGTGTTGCACTATCGGCAAGAGTTGCATTTAAGGATTCAACACATACGTTCCCGCATGATTGGACTACTTCTGGGATTATGGAACTAATGGAACGTTAACTCTTGCAGATGGCGCACCGCACCCGATCCGACTCTGTGCCCAGTGGTAGTGAGCAAGGCAAGATCTTCCCCTGCCCCCGCCTTCACTGGAGGCGATCTTAGCGGCTCGAACCGAGCTGCTGAGGCATATTGCCCAAGGGCAACAGCAGCAGCCCCATGGGAGAAGGGCTCAGCAGCAGCCTCATGTTGCTCGCTATGAGGATTTCTTGGGGACGCAACCCCCTTTGTTCTAGAAGACACAAGACCCGCTCAACACCGACATCTGGATTCGTGTCATCGAATCCAAGTTCTCCCTCCTCACCGCCCATTGCCTGGAGGAGAACAAGGCTCGGTTCGTCGTGCAAAAACTATGTGGTTCTGCCCTCCTTTGGTGGGATCACTACCATGCCATGCAGCCGACCGACCACGTCGTCAGCTGTGAGGAGTTTAAGACAGCGTTCAGGGGCCATCATATCCCTGAAGGTCTCCTGGAGCGTAAACTCAACGAGTTCCTGGCCCTTACCCAGGGAAGTCGTGATGTCCTGCACTATGCGCAGGCTTTCAATGATCTGTGCCGGTATGCTGGATACCATGCGGACACAGATGAGAAGAAGCGGCACAGGTTCTGCAGAGGGCTAAGCCTAGAGCTCAGAGAGAGATTAAACCCGATAAGGGTGAATACATACAACGAGTTGGTCAACTTGGCCATCTCACAAGAGGACTGCATGAAGGCTCTATCAGCCGAGAGGAAGAGGAAGGCTCCAATGCTGATGCCCAGCCCACCTGCACAGTGATTCAGAATGGTTCCCCCACAGGCGCCCAGCCGACCCCAGCAGTCAGGAAGATGGGTTGCCCGACCCCCACCAGCGGCAGCACTTCGTTTTCCGGGATTTCAACCTCAGGCACCGCGGCCGACCCTACCGCCGCCACCGCGCCCTGCAAATGGTAACCGCTGCTTCACCTGTGGTAATGTGGGGCATTTCGCCAAGGACTGCCCCAGGAATCAGAATCAGCGCCCAGGGCAGAGCAATGCGATGCTCAATAAAGGGAAGAAGCCCAAGATGCAAGTTCGCCAAGGTCGGCTGAACTTCACCAACGCAGCAAAGCTTCCTGAAGGTGCACTGATAATGACGGGTACCTTTCTTATCCACAGTCGTTCAGCTTTGATTTTGTTTGACTCAGGAGCCTCACATAGTTTTATTGGAAGAAAGACTAGTGACAAATATGGGTTAAAGGAATGCCAAACAAGAGGGTCTTTTAGGATATCCACCCTGGGTGGGGTAATCACATCTGATAGGATGAGTGTCAATGTGCTATCCAGCTAGGCCGAACCCTTTTTTAAAGAGAATCTTGTTATCCTCGATCTAGAGGGGATTGATGTCATCCTAGGAATGGATTGGATGACTAGGCACCAGGTTGTGCTAGATATCCCAGCCCGAGCTATCCATGTCAACTCACCCCACCAAGGCTCCTCTTGTTGGGATACGAGGTAGGCTACACTAGCGTAAATCAAAATTTCTACCGCGTATAACCAGGAAGAACTGCCGTACAAGGATCACGGGATTACCACTCGACGCACTACTGGTGCGGAAGATGTAGATACGCGTCGATGCAGTGAAGACGATCACGTAGTCGTACGTAGTCGATCAACGTAGTCGTACGTAGTCGATCACGTCACGTCCAGCAGCTCCCACGTGCAGCAAGATCGCCTCCGATGCCGCGGCTCGTCGTCGGCTTGTCGCGGCTCGTCGGCGGCTCGTCGATGGCTCGTCCAAGTGCTGCAGGCGCAACACCTCCAAGGTATCCACACATGCAGGGAGGAAGCGTCGCAAGCCGGACTGCTAGATCCGCGAGTTGCAACAGGCGAGGGCGTGGGAGGCGCGGCAGATGTGTTTCGCCAAAAGGTGTGAACCCTAGGGCGCCCCCACCCCTCTATTTATAGAGGTTCCTGATGGGCCTCTGGATCCGAGGCCCATTAGTACTCCTAAACCTAATCCAACTCGGATCAGATCCGAATTGGGCTTCCAGCCCCTTAAGTGTGTGACCCTATGGGTTCGGATACGTATAGACATGGCCCGAGTACTCCTACTCGGCCCAATAGTCGGTAGCGGCCTCTAGCAAGATGTGCCAACTCCTATACGCACACGAAGATGATATCAGATGAACCATCACAACATAATATACATGTTATTCCCTTTGCCTCATGATATTTGGTCTAGCTTCAAGCTGACCGCTCTTTCTCGATCCTGTGATTCGGAATCCCTTTGTAGGTTAACTCTTAACCGTACGTAGCATGGCCATGCCTTTTCGGATCCGATCACTCGAGGGGCCCAGAGATATCATTCTCAATCAGAGAGGGGCAAATCCCATCTTGACTGACCATGTCTCATAGCATGCTTCTTGACAAACCCGAAAGCTACCTTTATAACTACCCTGTTACAGCGTAGCGTTTGATAGCCCCTAAGTAGGTCGATCCACATCTAGAATACATGCGACAATCTCAGGTCTAAGGACAAAGCGTATATGTTGTTTAAAGAGAGAACTACTTCTCGTGTTGGGTCAGTCCTAACACATGTCTCCACATGTGTCCACATTATTAGTTCAACATCTCCATATCCATGACTTGTGAAACATAGTCATCAACTAATACATGTGCTAGTCTAATATTCATGTGTGTCCTCACATGAACTCCGACTAGGGACAACTTTAGAATAACCATACAAGTAAAGAGTTTCACATACAATTCACATAATTGCAAATCAATTCAAGTAGCCTTGAATGGATATTCAATGAACACAATATACAAATCATGGATACAAATGGAATATCATCATCTCTATGATTGCCTCTAGGGCATACCTCCAACAGTCTCCCACTTGCAGTAGAGTCAATCTAGAAGGTACCTAATACCCATAGCTCTTACATGCGCATCATGCTTAGCCTGCGGGAGTGGTTTTGTCAACGGATCAGAAATGTTCAGATCCGTGTGTATTTTGCATATCTTGATCTCACCCCGGTTAACGAAGTCTCGAATGAGATGAAATCGCCGCATTACGTGTTTGTTCTTCTGGTGGTTCCTTGGCTCCTTTGCTTGCGCAATTGCCCCATTGTTATCACAGTAGAGATTCAATGGGCTGGACGCATTCGGGAACACACCAAGCTCAATGAGGAAATTCCTTATCCAAACACCTTCCTTCGCGGCTTCCGAAGCCGCGATGTACTCGGCTTCTGTCGTAGAATCGGCCACCGTCTCCTGCTTGGAACTCTTCCAACTAACAGCACCACCATTTAGCGTGAACACAAATCCTGATTGTGACTTTGAATCATCTCTGTCGGTTTGGAAACTAGCATCGGTGTAACCTGTTACAACGAGCTCCTCCTGACCTCCATAGACGAGGAACATATCTTTAGTCCTTCTCAAGTACTTAAGAATGTTTTTCACCGCTGTCCAGTGACTCTCACCTGGATCAGATTGGTGTCTGCTTGTCATACTTAGCGCATATGAAACATCTGGGCGAGTACTTATCATTGCATACATGATAGATCCAATAGCCGAGGCATATGGCACTCTACTCATGCGATCCCGCTCATCAGCAGTCGAAGGACACTGAGTCTTGCTGAGATGTATGCCATGTGACATAGGCAAGAACCCTTTCTTTGCCTCTTCCATGCTGAACCGCTTCAACACTTTGTCAATATAAGTATCTTGGCTCAAACCTATAAGCCTTCTCAATCTATCTCTATAGATCTTAATGCCCAGAATATATGCTGCTTCCCCTAAGTCCTTCATCGAAAAACTATTTTTCAGTGAAGTCTTTACGGACTCAAGCATAAGAATGTTATTTCCAATCAGTAATATGTCATCCACATATAAGATTAGAAATACTACAGAGCTCCCACTAACCTTCTTGTAAACACAAGACTCTTCTTCGTTCTTGGTGAAGTCAAACCCTTTGACCACTTCATCAAAACGAATGTTCCAACTCCTAGATGCTTGCTTCAATCCATAAATGGATCTCTGAAGCTTGCATACCTTTCCAGCATTTTTCGAATCGACAAAACCCTCGGGCTGTATCATATACACGTCCTCAGCTAGGTTTCCATTCAGGAAAGCTGTCTTGACATCCATCTGCCATATCTCATAATCGAAATATGCAGCTATAGCTAGAATAATCCGAATGGACTTAAGCATCACTACGGGCGAGAAGGTCTCGTCGTAGTCAACTCCTTGAACTTGTCGAAAACCTTTTGCGACAAGTCGTGCTTTATAGATGTGAACATTTCCATCCATGTCCTTTTTCTTCTTATAGATCCACTTGCACTCTATGGCTTTAACACCATCAGGCGGGTCAACCAAGTTCCAAACTTGATTGTCTCCCATGGACTCTATTTCGGATTGCATGGCACTCTGCCATTTTTCGGAGTCTGGGTCCATCATTGCTACTGCATATGTCGCAGGCTCATCATTGTCCAACAATAATATTTCCCGCATTTCGCGGAGCCTTGCCGACCTTCGTGGTTGTGGCGGTGCTTCTCTTGCCATGGGTATCTCAACTTGTTCTGCTACGTTAGCATCACTCATTGATTCTTGCCCGATCGGCTCATCTTGAACTTCTTCAAGATGCACTGTCTTTCCACTCTTTTCTCCTTTGAGAAACTCTTTCTCTAGGAAAACCCCGTTCCGAGCGACAAACACTTTGCCTTCTGATCGGTTGTAGAAATAATATCCCAAAGTTTCCTTTGGATATCCCACGAAAATGCACTTATCCGACTTGGGTGTGATCTTGTCCGACTGAAGTCGCTTGACAAACACTTCACATCCCCAAATCTTTAGAAAAGACAAACTAGGAACCTTTCCAGTCCATATCTCATATGGTGTCTTAACTACAGATTTAGATGGTACCCTATTAAGTGTGAAAGCTGCTGTTTCTAGAGCGTATCCCCAAAATGACAACGATAGGTCCGACTGGCTCATCATTGATCGAACCATGTCTAACAAAGTTCGATTACGTTGCTCGGACACACCGTTTCTTTGAGGTGTTCCAGGTGGCGTAAGTTGTGGAACAATTCCGCAACTCTTTAGACGATTGCTAAACTCGTGGCTCAAATACTCGCCTCCACGATCAGATCGTAAGGCCTTAATTTTCTTGCCACGCTGATTTTCAACTTCATTCTGAAATTCCTTGAACTTTTCAAAGGTTTCAGACTTGTACCTCATCAAGTAGACATAGCCATATCTACTAAAATCATCAGTGAAAGTTATGAAGTATTGGAATCCTCCTCTAGCCGTCGTGCTCATTGGTCCGCATACATCACTATGTACGAGTTCCAACAAGTCTACTGCTCTCTCAGGAAATCCTGTGAATGGCGTCTTGGTCATCTTGCCTAGCAAGCAAGCCTCGCATGTCTCGTATGATTCAAAATCAAACGAAGTTAGAAGTCCATCAGAATGGAGCTTCTTCATGCGCTTTTCACTTATATGACCCAAACGACAATACCACAAGTAGGTAGGACTCAAATCATTAGGCCGAGGCCTTTTAGCACTTACATTACAGACAGGTGAACCATCAAGATTTAAAACAAATAATCCATTCACAATGGGTGCAAAAGCCATAAACATATTATTCTTAGAAATCACACAACCATTATTTTCACTCGCAAATGAATAACCATCCTTCATCAAGCATGAAGGAGACAAAATGTTTCGACTTAAACTAGGAACAAAATAACAATTATTCAACTCCATAATAAATCCTGACGGGAGGTGGAGTTGCATCGTCCCGACGGTCAAAGCAGCAACTCTTGCATTATTGCCCACGCGGAAATCAACTTCTCCTCTTTCCACGCTTCTACTTCTTATCATTCCCTGCATCGAATTGCAAATATGAGCAACCGATCCGGTATCAAATACTCAAGAATTAATAACTGTATCAGCGAGAAATATGTTGTCTATAACATTAACAACAAGCGTACCTGAGGTAGAAATACTCTTACTTCCGCCATTCTTCAAGGAAGCTAGGTACTGCTTGCAGTTTCTCTTCCAGTGACCAAGTTCATGACAGTAAAAGCACTCTTTGTCTGGAGCAGGTCCAGGTCCAGCTTTAACCTTGGGCGGTGGGTTTGGCTTGGACGTTCCAGCCTTGCCCTTCTTCTTCCAAGAATTGCCCTTCTTCTTAAAGCTGGGCTTGTTCTGTATCGCCATCACATGGCTGGTACTAGCGCTTTTCTTGATGTCAGCCTCTGCTGTCTTGAGCATACCACACAGCTCATTCAGACCCTTCTCCGTCCCATGCATATGGTAGTTCGAGATGAAGTTCCCATAGCTAGGCGGAAGAGACGAAAGAATGAAATCAGTGGCCAACTCTTGGCCTAGTGGGAAGCCTAGCTTCTCCAACCGTTGAGTGTAACCAACCATCTTGATTACGTGTGGTCCTACTGCTGCGCCTTCTGCTAGCTTGCTCTCAACAAAGGCCTTAGACACATTGAACCTTTCAGTCCTGGCCTGTGTTTGGAACATGTCTCTAAGCGCCACGATCATATCGTGCGCCTCATGGTTTGTTTCGAACTGCATCTGCAGCTCGGGTTCCATGCAAGCAAGCATAAGGCAGCTTACTTCGAGGTTAGCATCACATGCTTTCTTGTAAGCATTCTTAGCAGCAGCGGGTGCATCATCAGCAGGTTCTTCTGGTAGTGGGTTGTCTAGAACATCTTCCTTTTTCTCAGCCCTGAGAACAATTCTCAGGTTACGGATCCAATCCGAGTAGTTTGTTCCATTCAACTTGTCCTTCTCAAGGACCGAACGTAAAGCAAACGATGTGGTGGTGTTGCTAGGTGCCATTTAATCTACAACAAAAGTAATGCAAAATACACTAAGACAAACGTATCCTTGATAGAGCAAATTACATTAAACTATTTTAACAGAATCTACTCCCACTAAAATCAATATCCCTCTATTGAAACTTAGTGATTCAGGATCCACAACTAACAAGTCTACTAGTGAGCTTTAGCATCACCGCTAGCAAACGAGGTAGATCGGTAAGCAACTTTTGCTAATCATATCACATATGACTCCTGTTGTTGGGTGACATCTCTATGTCTCGGCGCCCAACCTTTATACCCCAAGGTCCTTAACCGTTAAGATAACCTTGTTAAGCAAACCAACCCTTATGCGTGTAAGTGTCCGACACAAACCCGTCTAGTCAAGGAAAACTAGTGGCACCCTAATTTCATAGACCCACCACTAATTGTACAAGACATGGGACGGTGCAAGTTTTAGTTGGGAGGGCATACTAACTTAAAATTTGCGAGGGATCGTTCTACTTCTAACATCACAGCATGCATAAAGTAAAACATAAACAGAATAGCATTCACACAGCTTGTGACACAGTATGGCCCGTTTTCATATGGTGATCTCCATCTCCATAGAACTTGTTCACCATGGTGATCTCCATCTCCATGTTCCATGTGCGCCATCCTCCTGGTGATGAGTCCTCCAAGAACTAGAGCATGCTATTACGCCTAATAGCTAGTAAAGAATCTAGTAATGAAGATTACATAGTTGCTTGGATCATCACAGATTGGTACGCAGACCATTAAATACAATAAAGTGACAACACATCTGGCTCCTGCCGTGTTGCCGTACGCGCGACACGCAGGTCACGAATGAGTTATACACATGCATCACATACACAAGGGGGCCATACTGATCACAAGATACATACATACATCCTGCAAAAGAGAGTTAGGCGTCCTAACGTTCCAAACTTCGGAGGCCCGAAACTCCATCTTCCAAGCCGAATTTGGGAAATCTAATTTCGCCGAAAACGGCGAAGCGGTTGAAATTCATGTGTAACTTTTTCTATAGATCAATTTTCGTATAAAAATCGCCCCGATCCGAGATCGTACCGAAAAGTTACGGCTGATTTACCGAAGCATACGCATATGGCAAAATTCCGACCCCGGCAGTAGATCCCATCTACTATTGCACATCTAATGCGCCTGGCGTATGACCCTGGATCTCGATTCGACCAATCATATTGATCTTCGCTCACTGCAACTGGATTTACGTGTATCACTTAACTCCGATGGCGGAAACCGACCGGTAGGAGTATGTCGTTACACTACCATTGCAGCAAGGGCACGAAATCAGGACATAGATCAAACAGAGAACTCGCATATCTCCATATGCACACATCCCGAATCAAAAACTAAGCAGCTACGGCTCTGATACCACTGTTGGGATACGAGGTAGGCTACACTAGCGTAAATCAAAATTTCTACCGCGTATAACCAGCAAGAACTGCCGTATAAGGATCACGGGATTACCACTCGACGCACTACTGGTGCGGAAGATGTAGATATGCGTCGATGCAGTGAAGACGATCACGTAGTCGTACGTAGTCGATCAACGTAGTCGTACGTAGTCGATCACGTCACGTCCAGCAGCTCCCACGTGCAGCAAGATCGCCTCCGATGCCGCGGCTCGTCGTCGGCTCGTCGATGGCTCGTCCAAGTGCTGCAGGCGCAACACCTCCAAGGTATCCACACGTGCAGGGAGGAAGCGTCGCAAGCCGGACTGCTAGATCCGCGAGTTGCAACAGGTGAGGGCGTGGGAGGCACGGCAGATGTGTTTCGCCAAAAGGTGTGAACCCTAGGGCGCCCCCACCCCTCTATTTATAGAGGTTCCTGATGGGCCTCTGGATCCGAGGCCCATTAGTACTCCTAAACCTAATCCAACTCGGATCATATCCGAATTGGGCTTCCAGCCCCTTAAGTGTGTGACCCTATGGGTTCGGATACGTATAGACATGGCCCGAGTACTCCTACTCGGCCCAATAGTCGGTAGCGGCCTCTAGCAAGACGTGCCAACTCCTATACGCACACGAAAATCATATCAGACGAACCATCACAACATAATATACATGTTATTCCCTTTGCCTCACGATATTTGGTCTAGCTTCAAGCCGACCGCTCTTTCTCGATCCTGTGATTCGGAATCCCTTTGTAGGTTACCTCTTAACCGTACGTAGCATGGCCATGCATTTTCGGATCCGATCACTCGAGGGGCCCAGAGATATCACTCTCAATCAGAGAGGGGCAAATCCCATCTTGACTGACCATGTCTCATAGCATGCTTCTTGACAAACCCGAAAGCTACCTTTATAACTACCCTGTTACGGCGTAGCGTTTGATAGCCCCTAAGTAGGTCGATCCACATCTAGAATACATGCGACAATCTCAGGTCTAAGGACAAAGCGTATATGTTGTTTAAAGAGAGAACTACTTCTCGTGTTGGGTCAGTCCTAACACATGTCTCCACATGTGTCCACATTATTAGTTCAACATCTCCATGTCCATGACTTGTGAAACATAGTCATCAACTAATACATGTGCTAGTCTAATATTCATGTGTGTCCTCACATGAACTCCGACTAGGGACAACTTTAGAATAACCATACAAGTAAAGAGTTTCACATACAATTCACATAATTGCAAATCAATTCAAGTAGCCTTTAATGGATATTCAATGAACACAATATACAAATCATGGATACAAATGGAATATCATCGTCTCTATGATTGCCTCTAGGGCATACCTCCAACACCTCTGTTGTCCAATTGCCTTGCCGAGAAGATGTGAATTCTTGTGCGTATCCTGCAGTTGAGACCCAACTGGAGGACATCCCTGTAGTCTGTGAGTACCCCGACGTGTTTCCCGATATTTTACCAGGCATGCCGCCCGATAGAGATGTGGAGTTTTCCATAGAGTTGATCCCCGTCACAGCCCCTATCTCCAAAAGACCGTATCGGATGCCACCCGCCGAGTTGGCTGAGTTAAAAATCTAACTCTATGAGTTGTTGGCGAAAGGCTTTATCCGACCCAGCACTTCACCCTAGGGTTCCCCAGCCCTGTTTGTGAAGAACAAGGATGTGAGTCTAGGCATGTGTGTGGACTACCGACCCCTCAATGTAGTGACTATCAAGAACAAGTATCCCCTTCCCCACGTTGATGTTCTGTTTGATCAATTAGCAGGAGCTAGAGTATTTTCCAAGATTGATCTTCGCTCCGGCTATCACCAAATCAAGATCCGACCCTATGACATCCCCAAAACTGCCTTCTCCACAAGATATGGACTCTACGAGTACCTGGTTATGTCTTTTGGACTAACCAATGCGTCCACTTACTTCATGTATCTCATGAATTCGGTGTTCATGCTCGAGCTGGACAATTTCGTCGTGGTGTTCATTGATGATATCCTGGTGTACTCGAAGAACGAAGAAGAACATGTTGATCATCTTCATGTGGTTCTTCAACGATTGAGGGATCATCAGCTTTATGCCAAATTCTCCAAGTGTGAATTCTGGTTAGAGAGTGTCAAGTTCTTGGGACACACGATCTCTCGAAATGGCATAGCAGTTGACCCCAGCAAGGTACAGGAGGTCATGGACTGGAAGCCACCCACTTCAGTTCATCAGATCCGAAGTTTCCTTGGTCTAGTGGGCTATTATTGGCGTTTCATCCTAGATTTCTCCAAGATAGCTAAGCCGATGACTGAGCTGCTGAAGAAGGAAGTTAAGTTTATGTGGAGCAACAAATGTGAAGAAGTCTTCCACACCTTGAAATAATTGTTGACTTCTGCCCCCGTTTTAGCTCAACTCGACCCTTCTAGGCCGTTTGACGTATACTGTGATGCCTCTGGCACTGGACTTGGGTGTGTTCTTATGCAAGACAACCGAGTCATTGCCTATGCCTCACGGGCGTTGCGACCTCATGAGCTAAACTACCCGACCCATGATCTTGAGTTAGCAACAGTGATTCACGCCCTAAAAATATGGAGACACTATCTAATGAGCACCCACTGCAACATCTACACTGATCACAAGAGCCTCAAGTACATCTTCACTCAAGACAACCTCAACATGCACCAAAGAAGATGGTTGGAGTTGATTAAGGATTATGATTTGGAAGTACATTATCACCCCGGCAAGGCCAACATGGTAGCAGACGCTCTCAGCCGCAAGGCCTATTGCAATTGCTTGTCGGCAACCAACTTCACAGAGACCCTATGTCATGAGATGGGAAAACTTAGTTTGGAAATGGTTTCCCATGAACCCTCGGTCATATCTCCCTTGAGTCTGCTTTAGAGGACCGAATTGGGATGGCACAGTTGGAGGACGAGAAAATATAGAGAATTAAAAGGAAGATTTCATGGAAGGATGAAGGGTATAAGCATTTCCGACAGGATGTGAATGGAAGAGTGTATTATGGGAACCGACTTGTTGTCCCATCCAACCCCAGTCTTAAGAAGCAACTCCTAGATGAAGCCCATCTCTCCAAGTTCTCAATCCATCCTGGCAGCAATAAAATATATCATGATCTCCGTCAAACTTTTTGGTGGAGTGGAATGAAGCCAGAAATTGCACGCTATGTCTCGGAATGTGACACCTGCCAACGTGTCAAGCCTAGCCATTTGAAGGTAGCAGGTACCCTACAACCGCTACCTATCCCATCCTGGAAATGGGAAGACATCAGCATGGATTTCATTGTTGGACTGCCCCCTACATCTCAGCGACATGACTCCATTTGTGTTATAGTGGACCGCCTTACCAAGTCTGCCCACTTTCTTCCTGTTCACACCACCTACCCGGCCAAGAATAATGCAGAGTTGTATCTTGACCGCATTGTTTCTCTGCACGGTGTGCCTAGGATGATGATATCTGATCGAGGTGTTCAGTTTGTAGCGTGTTTTTGGGAACAGCTACAAGCATCACTTGGCACCAAGCTCATTCGTAGCTTGACCTATCATCCCCAAACCGATGGTCAGACCGAAAAAATAAATCAGATCCTTGAAGACATGCTACGAGCTTGTGTCATCCACTATGACAAGAATTGGGATAAGTGCTTAGCATTGGCAGAGTTCTCCTATAACAATAGCTACCAGATCAGTTTGAAGATGGCACCGTTTGAAGCCTTATATGGTCGGAGGTGTCGAACACCATTGAATTGGTCACAAGTTGGAGAAAGACAAACCTATAGCCCTGATCTAGTAGTATAAGCCGAAGAGCAAGTTAAGATAATTCAAGCAAATCTTAAGGCAGCCCAATCTCGACAGAAGAGTTACTCCGACAAGAGGAGGAGACCCCTGCAGTTTGACATTGGTGATTACGTATATCTTCAAGTCTCCCCGACCAAAGGAGTGCAACGGTTTAGAGTAAAAGGAAAATTGGCTCCCCGTTACATTGGCCCTTATGAGATTGTGGAAATTTGCGGACCCGTTGCTTACCGGATCCAACTACCCGAGCAGCTCTCAGCCATTCATGATGTTTTCTATGTCTCCCAACTGAAGAAATGTCTCCAAGTCCCAACTGAGATCTTGGAATAGGAGCAACTTCAAATCGAGCCCGACCTGACCTATGCTGAGTACCTGGCCAAAGTTCTCGACCATAAGGAGAGGCGCACCCGACGACAAGTGGTGAAAATGTACAAGATCCTATGGAATAACCACACGGAGGATGAAGCAACATGGGAAACAGAGGAGTATCTGAACAAACACTTCAGAGGCTTTCTTTTCAGCCAAGGAGGTAAGAACCGCACCCCCACTGGTTGTCCTTACACCCGAATCTCGGGGGTAGGCTGTAACGACTCAGGTTCATTAGCCGAGTTAATCTTAAGACAAGTTCCCAAATCTGCAGTTCTAATCAGCCCCGACCCTTGAAACCCAACAACCCGCTGTTTCTCTCTAAATCCCGAAAGCCAGTGTTCCTCCAAACTTTGGAACTGTGGGGGAGCCAGAGTCTAGAAGTTGGACCCACAACCAGATCCCAGGGATCTCTCGGGTCAAGCGCGCCAGAGCAAGCGTGCGCCCTACTTCAGAGTCTCTCTGCCACGTGGCTTAACCTCCCTGACGAGCCCCACCTCGCCCAGTCGCCGGCCACGACTAGACGGATCAGCACGTCACCCTCCCAATCGTGCGCAGAAGCGCCCTGCAGACTCTCTGCCTCGCCTCGTCTCGCTCGCAACCTCGCCGGCCGTGCCAGGCGCCCTGTCGCTGCTGCGACCAGAGATTGGCCGCTGCTATGTCAGACCGCCTCGCCTCCCGCGCTCATCATCTCACCCGAATCCCCGGCCGCGCGCCCCGATACCTTCCGGCTTTTCTGCCGCCCCCTAAGTTGCACTGCCCACGCGTGCGCCCCACGACGATGCCGCCTTCGCCAACCACAGATCCAGCAGTGACAACTCCTTTTCCCGCCTTGCCAGTAGCGTGCCCCGGCAAAGCCGCTGGTCTGCGCCTGCTAGCGTCACCCTTTGACCTGTCATCTCGCCTGCAGTGCCCCTTCCTTCCTTCCTGCCACATGCTAGCCGCGTCGCCACCCCCAATCCGCCGCTTGATGCGACCAGACCCGCGCTCGCCCTCACCAATCTTTCTCTCCAGCAAAACCGCACCTGCATAAGCTCTGTCTTTAGTGCCCAATGATCGAAGATCCTATCCCCGAAGCTCCGCTTCGCCGGCCAATGGAGACGTCGCCCAATCGCCGCCAAGGCAGAGCACTCCATCCTTTTCAACCCGATCTTTGCGCTGCCTGGACTCCCTCTTTTTTCGCACAGCTATAAAAGGGAGTACCAGAGCCTCTACAGGAGTTCCCTTTGCCATCGTTGCCTTGCCGCATCTTCGTTTGTTTCGTGCTCAAGCACTGCCACCTAAGCTCTTGAGGTACTCTCCTCTCCGCTCAACACCCGCCTTTCCCAACCCACCAGCCGCTTGTTTTCTCCGCATGGTGCTAGAGCTTACTTGTGTCAACAAGAAGCACCGCCGCCGTCGGAGCACCGCCGGACCTCGCCGCCGCCCAAGCCTTAGCACCTTTCATCGCTCCGCCTGAGCCTGTTCTTTCCCGACCCCAAGACTTCACCAGTAGGCATAAAGGTAAGCTGCTGACCCCTTTCCGGTTTGCCCGACCCCTTCCCAGTTCACCCAACCCCTTTTTCCATCTCGCTCGACCCTGTCTGTTTCGCTCGACCCTTGTCCGCCTCGCCCGAGGACTCGGCTGTATCTTATTCTTTAACCCGAGGGTATCTGTGTAAAATTTTGGGGACTTCTCTGTGTTAAGTCTCAGGACCCTGGTATAGTTATTTCTTAGGTCTGAGGGTCAGATCATAAGTTTCTCCCAATCCGACCCTTTTGTCTTGTTCTCTATCAACTGAAGCTTGGAATTCCACACTTTTCCTGTAGCTTTGCCATAAGTTTGTAAACTAAAGCTTGCAAGTGTTGTTGAAATAACCGTCTAAGTGTTAACCCCTACATTTGCATTCGTGTAGAACTAAATCTCGTCGACGGCACATACGAGCTGCATCCGGTGCTAGAAGACGGAGCAGTAGCAGAGCCGCCGACTGCAGGAGCTGAAGCAGAACTCGCAGAGGACCAGTTTGCCTCCACCCCGCTCGAAGGCAAGCCCAGGAGCATGACCCCAATTTTCTAAACTTGCACATGCCTTTCTTCGTTTGTATGTGAATTTACGTTATAGGAGTTGTTTGAAACCATAGATGCATGACTTAGTTCCCTTGATCTGAACACTAGTTTAAGTCCGAGTAGTTGCATTGCTTAATAGAACTCGGTAAAAGTCGAGTGATTTCCTGTCACTCGCGAGTTGTAGGAGTTGGTTGTTCTCCTTCTGGTTACAACTATAAGGACGGTGGACGGGGCAGGGCCTGGTGAACTCTTTTGGTGGTCGGTGGATCGCCCCGTCTGTCTATATGAAGTTGCTTAAGGTCGGAAAGTGTTGGTGTTCGTGATCAAGTGTTTGAAGGTACTAATCTCATACCTAGTATGGGATGAGAAAGCCTATTATCTGATTGAACTAGGGCGTGGCTTATACCCCTGCTGTCCCTAGAATGAGGTTCCCATGGTGCATCATGTGGGTGCAAGTGCGGTCACAGTACGACAAGAGGTCGGGACTGTGGAGCATGGGATGCCAAGGGAAGTTTGGACTTGACACGTGCTTGGAATTGATGGGGACGGCCGACACAGGAAGCAACCCTTTGTGGTGCGCGGATGTCGTGAGATTAGGTTCACTATGCATGGTTAAGAAACTCGAATCGATTTGTCTGCCTCTCACAGTTTGAGACTGCTTGATCGCTATGCTACACTGAGTAAAGATGGAACATGATGATGATATGAACTCGATGCTTGTTCTATACAGTGTTGTTGGAAACTATGTTTGTTTTGCATAAGTTGCCAATGTAGACTGGTTAATGAACTTAGAATCTGAGCTAAAATATTGAAAGTAAGGACCCACTGTAGTCGCTTTTGGCAAAACAAACCCCTCAGCCAGAGAGCCTTGCATGTCTAGATGTTGGTGGAGTAGTTTCCCCACTAGTCGGTTAAGTCTTGTTGAGCTTAGTAGCTCAGCCTTTCTTGTGGCATATCTTTTAGGTGAAGTTGAAGCTTCTGAGTTTGCTGCTGTTGGCACTTGGCCGCCCCAGCTTCCTCCTGGGTGGACGGTCGAGTGGGATCCCTCCTCGAACGGCGAGAAAAGGGATCACTGATGTCCTGATCGCCCTCATCAGGGACATCCGACCCCGGCGCTAGCTTTCGCTATTTTATCTTTCCGCTGTTTTTGAATCTTGTAAAACTCTGAATTTCGAACCAGTGTTGAAATAAATTGTTAAACTTGTTTAACTTGGTTGATATGTTGTATTCTCTTGAACCACTCACCTTCGTGTGAGCTATGCTAACTCGGTCCTGTCTAAGTGGTTTATCGGATGAAATCCGACGGATCGTCGAGTTAACTTGATTAAAGCATGAGATTCGCGTGTTAGGCGATTTAACCGTGCTTTAGATAAGTTAATCCGAGTTGTTCCTCCACAGACACGTTCCACGGCCAGCTGGGGTAAGTGCGTCTTCAGAAGCGTCATGACATTCTTGGTGCACTCCACGACGGTCTCCTTCATCAAGGTCTTCAGCCGACTTTGCGCATTCTTCGACTTGACCACGAACCAAGCTAAGTCATATATTTAATTAAATATTTTACGGTTCCAGTATATCTCCATATGCCTCAATTCTCCTATGTCTCTGTGACTTTCACAGACCATTCTAGTCACATCTCCGACTGCTTATACAGCCTGGTCTGTCCACTACACAGCAGTTGGGACTGCGCCCTATGAGTGCCCAGCGCACGCTCTCACTTTCCCACACAGTTCTGACTGTTTTGCGGCTTGTTCATCTCTCTTACCGGTTGCTAAAGTACTCGGATAGCACACGCTTTAATCCATGAAACCTCGACTTATCTTGTGATGCCCCATCTACAAGGTCGAGATCCGCTCTCAGGGGGCTGCTGGCTAAGCAAGTCTAGGTTCTTAAATGTAACTGGCTAACTACCTGAGGAAGGAAATTGCATGGCCTCCAAGAGTAGGATGCGCAAGAATTTACTTCAACGTCAAATAAAACTCTGAGTTATTCAATTATTAAATGCTCTACGTTATGCTACATAATCTTTGTATTGTCCTTTTATAGCTTCGAAACTACTCGGCACGTCTCCTGTTGTCCAACCGACCTCTCTAGCTCGGGGCAGGAGGCGACTCGGCGCGCCTCCCGTTGCCCGGCTGACCTCTTTGGCTCGGGGAGGCAGGCAACTCGGTGTGCTTCCGTGGCTCAGCCGGTTCCCACGCTCGGGGGCTGGGCGCTATAATGACTCGGCGTGCCTCCCGTTGCCTGGCCGACCACTCTAGCTCGGGGTGGAGGTGACTCAACGTGCCTCCCATTGCCCGGCCGACCTCTCGGGGCATCCGTCAAGTTCCTGTTCGACTCCACATCGCTCGGGGCTTGAGGGATAAGGGTACCCACAGGTCCCCATCGATAAGGATACTGGTCGGCCCTAACAAGTGAGCCCACCCAACCATGCCGTGCGGGCCAAGGCATGAAGCGTGGAGCACAAGCCAAGAGGCCGGGCGAATGGATTCAGCCCGGATATCATGGGATACTTGTTGTAAACCGACTCAGATTGCTTTGCATGTAACAACCGATTAGAATTAGATCCTATCCGATTGTAACCCTAGGTCGTTAGCGGCGGCCAGGGGCGCCCCCTGAAAGGTAACTCATCCCACCTCACGTTAACTCTTCGCACTTGTGATCAACAATACAATCCACTAGAACACAGGACGTTGGGTATTACTTTCCGGAGGTCCGAACCTGTCCAAACCTTGCGCCCCTATGTTACCATTTGAGTTCTTGTCTTGCGATCTCCCCTGCCTACAAATCTACCACCTGGGTAACCCCTGGTGGACTGCCGGTCACTAAATCCGACACCTTTTGAACAAAATTTAACTAAATCTTCATCTCTTTTCTTGGCAAAGTGCGCGTATGAACATACTATGCATGAGTCGCAAAAACAAAGAACAGCATGAATATTTATTTAATTATTTTATGTGTATGAATGTGCTGCACCTAAGTTCTTTGTGCGGGCTTGTTTGGTTTTCGCCGTCGTGCGGCTTAGGCCTTGTTTACTTCCCTCCAAACTCCCAACTTTGACACTGTGCAAAAAGAAGATTCCCCATCACATCAAACTTGCGGTACATGCATGGAGTACTAAATGTAGACGAAATCAAAAACTAATTGCACAGTTTTGTTGTACTTTGCGAGACGAATCTTTTGAGCCTAATTAGTCAATATTTGAACAATAATTCACAAATACAAACGAAACGCTACAGTGTCGCATTTATAGTAAAATGCCAATTTGGTACCTCCCAACTTTGGAAGTAAACAAGGGATTAATTAGCCAGGCGCTAAAAGATTGGAGAAGGAATCACGTGCCCTCGTCTCGCCCTCGCGCGGGCTTAAAAATCAGCTACTGGCTGCCGCAGGCGTGCCAACGATTGGCTACAAACCAAACGCGCTGCGCCAGTTGAGTCAACGATTGATATTTTAGTCAGGCGCACGGAGGCCATATAACAAATGAGCCCTATATCCTGCATGGATTTTTACCAAAACTTGGCTCGTGTTATTTTCTTGCAAAGGTGTAAAATGAAAATATGAATGGGTAGCTGTTGTGTGACAGCACCTAGCAGAAAGTGAGTGAAATCCTTCCCTACATTTCCTTTCACGTTTTTCCTAAAAAGATCAGTTCCGAGCGGCACGTCACACGCTCTCAGAGATCCATGGTTCACCAACAGATATGAACCGCACACCCTTGAGAATGATCAGTTCATCTGCCCACCTTTTTGGTTACGCACAGTAGATGATTGCGAAACGACCGCCATGTGCTTTCGGTTGGTCGACTCGCTACGCTGTCCGGCCACCGACCACCGTCCGCTGGCGTCGTCGGCCGCAAATCGAATCTCTTCTCCCTTTCCCGAATTTGAAAAAGATAATGTGCGTAAAAACGCGAGCGGAGTCTTCCGGCCAATCCTATTCCTCCCGTCCCGTCGCAATCCTATTCCTCCCTTCACCCTTCTCAGCCGCCTTGAGCGTCCCTGACACGCGGGCCCCCGTCTCTCTCCGGCCCCACGCGTCTGTGCCAGCGCTGTCGGAAGTTTCCCTCCCCGCGCGCCGCCAGCGCTGCGTGGTCAGCGCGTCCAACCCCATTCCGTCTCGTCACCGCCAGCTCCAAAAGTCGCGGCGGACACGCTTCTAGAACGCGTCGTCGCGTACCCGCATCATGCGTGAGGCCACATGACCGCGGCCTCACGAACGCACGGTCACCTCCGTGCGTCCTCGCCGCCCCTAGATTTCCTCCCCTGAGCTGTCGATGACGGCGACACGTGGCTCTCCGTAGCCCTGCGGCTATATAAATCCACCCCCGGAGCCGGACGCCGAGAGAGCGAATCCACCACCCTTTCCTTCGTTCGCGAGGCAGAGTTTTTGTCTCGCGCCGCGCAGCTCGTGATCTCGTCTTGTGTTCCTGAGTTTTCTTGGGTGGGCGGCAGTCATGCAGCGGAGCAACTCGTTCGGGACGTCGTGGGCGGACCAGTGGGACTACGGCGGCGACGCGAGCCCGAGGGCGCCGCGCGACAGCGGCCACGCGGGGAAGGCCGGCGGCGGCGGGGGCGTGGGGGAGAAGACCAAGGCGGCCGCGGCGACCGGGCTCAGGAAGGTGAAGGAGGGCACGGCGCACGGGTTCCAGTGGATCAAGGACAAGTGCCAGAAAAAGAGCACCGGCGGCAAGAAGCAGCAGGGATCCGAGGTCGCGGGGTACTGACGCGACCACCTGATCAGATCACCGTGGTTCGGCGTCGACATGCTGCCGCCGTTGATCGCTGCGTCGCAGCGTTTCCCAGCGGCGGCATGTTAGAGAAGATTTTATTGGTAGGCTGCTGCTTGCTAGTATAGGTGTGTGCATAGGTTCGGTGATCTTGCTTCTGTCGCTGTTCTGCTGGTTACAGAATTTGGTCATGTTTTACCTTTTCCGATGTATATAAAAGGATTCTTTTTTTCCTTCTTCGTGTTTGATTGTTGTCTTGGATTTCTGCTTGGTTCTGATTGTATTATTCGAGGGCTTAATTTGCTGCTCTGCTTTGGGTCCGGATTTTCAACCATGACGACTTTGTTCGGCTACTTCGTTTAAGGCAACAGACGAACAGATGTGCGTGCAGTAGTATGTTCAAGATACTACAAGGGCCTTAAGCCCAAAGAAATCCATTAAAAACAAGCCTAGTGGGAATTACTTGGGGGCAATCATCTGATAAGACCTTCACTGAGCTGTTTTGCCCCAAGAGAAATAAGAGCACATTCTTTCTTGAACACTTGTTCCCATCTTCTCAAAAACAGAACACCTGATAACTTATTCTTGAGGACACCCGAATCGCTTGAACTCCTGTGTTTCCAAACGGTTCTTTGGGAAACCTGCTGCATATTGAATTCCATAATCCTATATTTCCAAGAGGCCTTGTTTCAGAAAGTTTGTTAAGGCCATGTGGGGGATTGATAATTTTCCTGTAGGGGCTGTAGTGCTTCCTGCCAAATTCCTTTCAAATTAAAACAGTACATGTATACCAAAATAAAATCTACTATAAAGTCTTGAAACAAAAGGGCCTAAACCATTTCACATTAAATTATGCTGCTTTACGCGTTGCAACTACTACCACGTGATCCATATGAGACATGTCACATGTGTAGACTATTCCTTCATTAAAATGTGAAAAAGAGTATATTTAACATGTTTATGGACCTCCATTTGCTCTGAGCCTCTGACAAACCATAAGGAGACAAGGCTATGCACAATTGCCTCACACAACACTACAACAGAACACACCTGAAGTCCTGAACTACACAGCTCACTCTGAAGTCTGAAAACAAAACACACCTGATTATCTGAAACTATCCCTGAAGCCACCGTTAAAGAAACATCAAGTCGTTCTAGTTCCTGCTCCACCAGATCCTACTTCCCTGATGCGTTTTTGCCACTGTAGAACTTGCACAAGTGCGTGAAGATCAGAAAGCTGATGAAGCACAGGAAAGCCAAGAACCAGTAGTAGTTATCGAGGTGCGCCTCCCGGGCATCGTCGGAGAACCACCCCCGTGAGTTACCGGGCCTCGCCGTGGCCATCTCGAGCGCGGTGATCAGGAACGCGCCGAGGAATCCCCCGACGCCGAAGACGCTGAGGTAGAGCCCGATGCCGATGGTCCTCATGGACGCCGGCACCTGCGTGTAGAAGAACTCCTGCATCCCCACCACCGTGAACACGTCCGAGACGCCCAGCAGGACGTACTGCGGCAGCAGCCAGAAGATCTTCAGCCGGGCGCTGGCGTTGGCCACGCGGAGCCGCCACGACTCGACGAGCGCGGCGGTGACCATGGCGACGACGGAGAGCACCATGCCGACGCCGATCCGCTGGAACACCGTGATCCCCTCGGTGCCCCGGGTGACGGCGTTGAACAGCGGGATGATCACCCGGTCGTACATGGGCACGAGCAGGATGATGGAGATCGTGATCGAGCTCTGGAGCATCGCCGGCGGGACCACGAAGGCACCGAGCTTGTGGTCCATCAGCATGCCCTGCTTCGTGAAGAACGTCATCGGCTGCTGGAAGATCACAGCGAAGATAAGCAGGATCGCCCAGATCGGCAGGAGGCCGAGGATGACCCTCGCCACGCTAGGCGCGGCCTCGCCCAGGGCCTCCTTCGCTTCGGCCGGTTCAGTTTTCAGTGGCTTCTCCTGCAACCTGCAACGTTCCAGATATTGCACGATTATATTACCAGTGCCGTACTTCTGCAAGAAATATTTCCTATTTCCTATGATAACAAGATCGAACAATCACATACTCTAGCTCAGAAATGGCATCTCCATTGTCGTCTTTAGATGGCAGGCTGATCTTCCGACTTGGGATGATCGACTTGAAGACCTTGAAGATTTTATTCTGAGACGGCTTACTGCTGGTGCTGGCACCCTTGGGCTGAGTCTGCCTGTAGAGAGGTGTGCAGCAGAAGAAGGCCGCGACGGAGAGGGCCATGACCCCTGTGGGGATGGCGAAGCCGAGCACCCAGCCGAAGTTGTCCTGGACGTAGGACATGGTGGAGTTCCCCAGCAGGCTGCCGCTGCACAGGCCGAAGTACCACCAGTTGAAGAACATGCCCTTCACCTTGCCCTTCTCCTCCGCCGTCATGCCCGGCTCGGCGTCGTCGTCGTCGTCCCCGATGCCGAGCTGGTCGGCGCCGAAGGCTTGCAGTGTGGGTTGGTACCCACCTTGCCCGATCGCCATCAGGTAGAGCGGGAGGAACAGCGTGGAGCGTGGCATCCGTTTGCGTAGCAGTGCCCACGCCGTGATAGCTGACATACCCTGTGTAAGGAGCAGGATCAGTTGAAACTGAAAAATAGCTAGTAGTTTACTTAAGCTATTTTTTAAAATGAAAAAAGACACTTAGTTCACGATAGTATTTTTTATTTGCAAGGAATGCGCAATAATGTTAATGTTGCCATGTGCTGAATTTGTTTTCTTGGTCATTTTTAAACGTTGAAACAGTGGAATGCCTGGTCCTTTTGTTTGTATGTCATACTGTTGCACTGAAATGTTCTTTGTATTACTCTGTTGTCTTGTCTCTGTCCTTAACCATCAGAAACTACACTAAATATCTGTATTTGCAAATTGCAATAGAACCGGGTTTTGAAGTAATTTTAGATGTAAAATACCAACAGAGTTAATATTGTCATGTCATTCAACTCTTTTTTATTTTGAATGAAAAAATCCACTTGGTTTACAGCAATGTTAATATTGTCAAGTGAAGAAATAGTGAAATGCCTGGTCTGCTGTCTATGTCCTGCATCATCTGAAACTACACCAATATCTGTATTTTCTGCAATAGCTCAATTTTTGACGTGTGTACATTGCGTTTTGTCCCGTCTCTCGAGCATGTATGTTGCCTGACTACAATTACAATGTTTAGGATCTTTTTTAGATTATAAAGAATTTGCTCATATTGATCCCAGAACGACAAGGTTCAGAAATGGACTTGCTGATTCTCAATTCATATTAAATTGCTTTTTGGTACCAGAATAAGCCAACTAATGTCATACCAAACAACAAGCAACGCTAGAACAGGATCAGTAACCAGACTCTGTCTCTCTGAGCCTGAAGCTTCGCTGGCCGGCATCAAAGATCGCAGAGGAGATTAATTAGCAGAGCACGGTCGACTTACCAGGACGTAGAGCAAGGAGGAGACGGCGATGGTGGAGTATCTGTCCCAGTACGAGTCGGCCAGGATGGCGCTGAAGAGCGGCAGCATGAAGCTGACCCCTGTCCAGGCGACGACGCTCTTGGCCGCCGCCGCCGTGCTCATCCCCACGACGCCGGTGAGGTACGTCACCAGGTTCGACCCCACCCCCTTGTTCGCGAACCTCTCCACGCCCGCCATCACTGCCACATCAGTACATCACAATCGCACATCTCGTCAGCGGCGTCTACTTAATCGACCAACATGCTCACCCACGAATCGCCATTGCTTCAAGAACATGGAAAAAGACAGAGGCAGAGTGGAGCCCGCATCATATTACCTATGATCAGGACGCACGGCCGGCTCAGCGCCACCTTCGCCGACGACCCATTCTCCGACATCGCGCCGCCGCGGCGAACAGGGCTGACACTGACGCTTCGCTCGTCTTCTGCTGCGGACCACGTACTTATAGCCTCCAGTGGACTCCAACGAGCCAATGCAAGACGACGGGCGACGACGGCAGCAGACACGCCACCTCCTTTCTTCTCACCACACCACTATTACACATCACGCACTCAGTGCCATAAAACCAATGCAAAAGCTATGAATGGGACGACGACGACGTACGACAGTCCAGGCTACGTTTCTACGGCCGGGCCGGGCCGGCGAGGAAGTGGAATCCACCGCTGCCAACACAATGCTACGTTTCTACAACCGGAACCTGGCCTCTCCTGCTGGCTTTTTTCTGGAAAAAAAAAAGAAAGGGGTTCCAGTGCTCAGGAGGATGGAGGTGGCCCCTTGCGTGGCGATGGTGGCTTCTCCACAGGACGGGCAAAGGGAGCGGGGAGGATCCACTGCTGCAAAACTGAGCACTGATTCTAATCCTTACCATCAGTTGGTTTTTGACCCGGTACTAATGTCACATGATCCTCTTTAGTATTGGTTGTGAGCTCCAACTAGTACTAAAGGTCATCCATTAGTACCGAGTGGAGCCTACACCCGGTACTAATGTGCCTGAGGGCCTTTAAACCCGGTGGAGACTCCACCCGATATTAACCCCCAGTCCCAGCACCTTCCCCCGCGCGTCTCCGTATCCGCTCCCCCTCCTCCCACGCGCCGTCCCTCTCCTGCCGCGCCCTCCTTCCCTCCTCTCCTACCGGCTCTCCCTCTCTCCCTCTCGGTCCCTAGCTACCACCCTCCACCCCTTTGCTGCCCCTCCCCTTCCCCCTTCGCTCTCCCCTCACTGCTAGTGCAGAGCAATGGCGGGGCGAGGTGTGGTGGCAGCGACGGAGGGCGAGGGCTACGGGCTGCAGCTGCGACGGCGGGCACGGACGGCGGGCTTGGGCGGTGGGCTGCAGCTGTGACGGTGGGCGCGGATGGCGGACGCGGGCTCGGCCTCGCGGCGTGGCGGCTCCGACGGCGTGGCCTCGGCTTCCTCTCCCCCGGTACGCCTCTCTCTCTCCCTCCCTCCCTACCCGTGGTGGGAGTGCGGCCAGGGCTTCGACGGGGTGCGACCGGCCGGATCCAGTGGGGCCGCGAATGTCGGCGGCTGGTGGGGCAGTGGCGGCCAGATCCGGCGAGGTGCGACCGACGGGTCGTGGGGGAGGGATAGCCGATGCTGTCGAGGTGCGGTGGCGGGGCAGCTAGGCGTGGCCGGCGGAATTTTTTTTATTTTTTAATACCCCTTAGTACCGATTATTTGATCCGATACTAAAGGCCCCCTCAGTACTGAAGTATTAATACTGGTTGCATAACCGGTACTAAAGAGGATTAGGAACCGGTACAGAAAGCGCTTTCGCCAGCAGTGATCAAACCTGATCATAGCTGCTACCTGCCAGCATAGCTGCTACCTGCCAGTGCAAAACCCAGACAATTGGTAGAAAAAAGCTTAAAAATTGACCCTTCTTTTCAGGATCCGTGGGCTGGGCAAATACGGGTTTTCTTGTGGAAACATAATGTTCCAACTTTGGAGTGCTCGACTTATGGTTGTCTCAGCGATGCTGTCGAAGTCGTCTGGGGATCCCTATTTGCAGGTGAACATGGCCTCGGTTTCTTCGGCCGCTCCGTTGCATTCTGAATCGGAATCCACTAGCCAGCATCATCTAGCCAAGTTTACATGTGTAAGTTCAGAATCATCGATGGGGTTTCCCAAGAAGCCAAGCTGACCTGAAATGGTATTTTGAAGCTGGCACTTCCGCTGGATGAACATATTGGAATTTACAGGAGCGTGATGATGACATGCGGTAGCTTTTTTCCACAAACTTAGGGTATCTGTTCATTGACGTCTCTGGACCATTCCAAACAGACTGCAAATTATGTGCAGGCCAAAACTTTTTCTAGAAGTGGCGTCCTGCTTTGAAGGATCCATTTCACTTGGCTCGTTCTTTTTTTATAAAAAAACTAAAATCTTAGTGAACATTTCGACAACGCTCTTCTGTGAGGACGCCATGGACAAATTTAGTCTCCCCTGAAAAATATGGTGTGAACCAACTGGTGCCCGTTTACACCATATAATCTTCAACTTCTCCATGAGCTTCCGTGGCCTCAAGATAAGAAATGTTTGGCATTGCGGTCTTATCATATTTAAGAAGTTTAAGTTGCGATCTCTATTGTATTTGAGAAATTAAGTTTGATGCTTCCTCTAATCTTAAAAATAAGCCAATGGGCGTTTGGTTTCTCTGACTTATTTTTAGCACCCGTCACATCGAACTTAATTTCTCAAATACAATAGAGATCGCAACTTAAACTTCTTAAATATGATAAGACCGCAATGCCAAACATTTCTTATCTTGAAGCCACGGAAGCTCATGGAGAAGTTGAAGATTATATGGTGTAAACGGGCACCAGTTGGTTCACACCATATTTTTCAGGGGAGACTAAAATTTGTCCATGGCGTCCTCACAGAAGAGCGTTGTCGAAATGTTCACTAAGATTTTAGTTTTTTTTATAAAAAAAGAACGAGCCCAAGTGAAATGGATCCTTTCAAAGCA